>NW_009603443.1:0-5346 GCF_000690535.1 Cariama cristata
AGTTTATTAAAGTAGTTTCAATTTCCAACCTGTAAGTCTCTGTCCCTTCCCCTCCCAGGGGGGAGGGAGGAGTTAACAGAGAGTGTCTGATGCCTGTTTTAAGTGCTGGCCCAGCCTTAAATGGTGATACTGGACGATAACGCCAAGCCAGATGACTCTTGACTGGTGAGTTGCTGGCTCAAAGCTCTTCTGGCTGCTGAAACGCTGAGATTTGGACTGGCCTATGTTTGAGTTTTTCTAGCTACCTCTCAGTTTTCCTGCCAACACTTTTTGTTCAGGCAGGTGTTGTGGACTGTAGATATTTCACTGATACAGAGGAGGCCTGGCCAGAGCAGCTGCATGTTTCCATGGTGGTGTTGTGGACCTACCCCTTTTTGCTCTATTGCAAAAACATGGATTTCTGCTCAGGAAATCTGAAGACAGTCTCACAGTCTAAAGACAGATGATCTATCTAGTGCTTTGCTATCTTTGCTCATTCAAAACTTTGTTGTCAAATTTGAATTTGCAATTTAATCCTGTTACTTATGTCATGGATATAACCGATTGGATATGGGGAATAGAGGGTTCCCTCACTCTTTGAAGCAGCCATGAAAAGCATTACTGTGTCATGCAGCAAAGAAAGTTGTCATCTGCTCCTCATAGTAAGAATTTGTATTTAAAACCATCTTTGCATCCACACTTCTCTTTCTTACAGATCTAAGGCGCAAATACCTTATTATGTCTCCTGCAATTGAAAAACTAAAATAAAAAATGCTCAAGGAAGATGTCTTTCATTGACAAAAGTGAGACCTACTGTGTTAATTGCCTGACATCTCTTTAAGATGAACATATAGAAGAGTTCAGTATTAGTTGAATGTTGCATGGTTATATCACTAAATGGATATGGGAGGACCATGCATACATGGTCTCTTCCCTTGACAGAATTTTCAAATGTTTGAAATGTCTTTTGGAGAAGCAAAGCAGCTGCCATCATTTTCATCTCTACTGGAATTAAGGTGAGTTTGCTCCCTTTTCATTTGGAACAGGAACAGTCTTTTCTACTGCAACTTTCTGTTCCTCGCAAGATACGAACAGTCAGTTGTCATTGACTTTACAGTAGTTCCAGTGTGAGGGACAGTATATCCTCCTTGTGGAACTGAACAGTTCTCTCTGATACCAGTAACAAAAGGTTGTATTTTCCTGTGTCTGAAAGAGAAGATTTGTTGAGAATCATGAAGTTCTCCTTCAGAGTTATACAGATAAACACTTCTGTAGTTTCTCTCAGCTTATGGAAACAAGTGTATGTCAAGCCTGATTATATGCACACATCAGTCGTCTGTCTAAATAGGTCTGTCTAAATGTCAGTATGTACAGGCAGGTGGCCTGGTGGCCAGATATACGTCCAAAAATAGTAGGAAGCCAGTTGCCCTTCTAAACCTAGTGCTGGCTTTCCATAATTAAGAGGTATTGGAAAGTGCTTTGCAGTGTTGTGTGAGATGCAACTGATAAAGCTTTTATTGCTGGTTTTATGTGTTTCCTGTGTTAAAACTTTACAAGGTAAAACTAAAACCAAGCATAATGAAAAGCTGAAACAAGCAAAATAAATTACTCCCTTTCCTGTACTTCAAGAGGTGCTTTTGTTTGTTTTACTGTATCAGTATTATTGGTCAGTTTTCTATCATGGATATTACAGAAACAGCCTAAGGACGTATTTTTCTGCTGTTATGTGTTCTGCAACCTCATTGACATCAGAGAAAATGTATATATATTTATCTGAGAATGAATCAGACATAGATAAGAAATGAAATTCTCCTAATACATTATTTATTCAGATAATTCACTCTATGTAGAAGAACCACATATTCAATTTATCTTTGACAGCCCTGACAAGCCTGCCAAATATCTCTGTATAAATCCCAACAATCTAATATATTTTCATTATATTTATTGAAAAAAATGAGAGAAGGTGTTTCATCTTGTAAATAGGGTATATAGATTAACTCCTGGGAGCAATGAATATTCCAGAGGAAAAGATGTGACAAACAGTTTTCATCTCTTTTCACACAGACCATCTTAATTGTATAGAGGTGCCTTTTTTTTATGAGGATTGAGACACTGTTGTGAGCCACAGTAACTTCCAGAACAAATCATGGAAAACCATCACCAGTCACAGTTGGGTCAATTCGTAGAAAATTTTCAAGAGCAAATGGTTAAAAGTGCAGCAAGAACTTGAGTAAGAGAAATGTGGTTCCCTGAAAGTGAAATTTGGCTAAGGAAACAATATAAAATGACTAGTTCTGTAAAATACATGTGAGCTTTTTAAGGTCAGGTAAGCCAAATATCATTCATACCTCATAGTCAAAGGTGACTTCCTCAGCATCCAATCCTGAAGGACATTCCAGAGTGACTTGTAGAAGACACCATCGCCTCCATGTGATCACCAGCTGGGTCACCTCATGTCGGTGAGGCCTCTGATCCAGACCTTGCCTCGCCTGTGACATTTGGCAAAACTTCTGAAGGGACTGTACTGCATTTTAAAAGGTGCAGATGTTCCTGTTGTTAGTGACCCCATTGTCTTTGTGTCCCAACAGGATGCTGGCTCTGCTTTTGGATCAAGGGGCTTACACACTACAGTGCACTCTTGCCCAACTGAATTATCTTCCACAGGCTCTTCTAGGACTCAAGATCTTTATCCCTGCACTTGCTCCTTCCTTGCACTTTGTTTCTTTGCATTCTTTCTCCTCTTTGCAAAGTTGCTCTGTTGTCTCTTTTCTACCTTCTGCAGCTTCCCATGCTTGCTTATCTCACCACTGTTTTTAACACTGCAGATGTGTTCCCAGCATCTGTCCCATGCTTCCAGATGTTTTTTGATTTCCCTTGTGTATCAGGGCTTCTCCCCCCCCTTTAAGTTACTTCTGTAGCCGTTCCCACCGTAACTACAAAATTATGTCAAGAAAGGAAAGAATTTAAATGCTTGCTCTCTGTAGTATGAAGTATTTGTCCTGGCATTATTGGCTTTCTACTAGAGGCAGATGATTGTTGGCGTTTGTATTTATTTTTATTTACTATGTTTTTAATGAGAAGGGAAAAGAGGCCTTTTCAGAGGAACTGCAAGGTGATGAATAATGTGTACTAGCTATTACTGAACTGCACAGACAAAATCTTGCGGCCACATACCAAATGTGTAACTCTTTCTCATGCCCACCGCCCCCCGCCCCCCCCCAAAATACAGCATTGAATTCAGATCTACAACATATCTGGCTAGAATAATATTGGGGAACTCCCCTTACTCCCCTTCCCTTTCTTCCTGGATTCTAAGCAAGTTGAATTCAGCCTGAGGGAGAGAAAAAAATAATCCTGTTGCTTTCCTTGTACTGGTTTACAGATCATCAGATTATCTCAGTTATGGAGTCAATGTAGCATACTGATGACATTACCTGCCTGTTTGTTGCCTGCAGTGAACAGCATGAACTGATCAGTAAAGTCAGGCAAAAAATTGGTGTGGAGGTTTGTTGCCAAAAGATACACTTTCAATTCAGCAAAACCACCTATGGATTTTGGTGAAACTTGCAAACAGTTTCATCTGCAACCAAAATGATAAGAACAATGGGGAAATGAAACCAGTGTTTTATTTTTCTAAACAATATTTTTTTTTATAGAAAGCTGTAGTAAACATAATTTTAAGAAAAGGAAAAACATTCTCAAAGGAAACAGAATGTCCTGTTTCAACCCAAACCGAAATATTTTTTTTTTTTCGGTCAGCTGAAAGCGGGGGGGGGAACCAAAAACTGTTTTGGGTCACCCCGAAACTCACTTCAACTACTGAACCAAGAAGTCAATTTGTTCAGTAGCTCTAGTTCCGAGTACCCTGAGATACACTTGCTTTGTTTAATTAAAGGATTAAACCTTTTGAAACACGCTTTTGAAAAATTATTGCATGTAGTTTTAGTAGGTGTTCTTTGTAAAAGAACTTGAGATTGTTGTAATACTCTGGCTGGCTAAAGTCTTTCTATTGATGTAGAAAAATAAATGTAAGCTGCTTTCGATTTTTGAATGAAACCAAGCTCAGTTTGTATATACAGATACTGTTGTGAGCTTGATTGGCTATACATATTTGTGATTTGCTGCATGCTCTTGAGACTATTGAATTACGTGCAGGATGTTCAGGGTATCAGTTCTGCAGTTGGCTTAAAGTGCTAAGATAGCAGTGCTGTGTCGACTCTTAAGGTGCTACAGACTTGGTAATGTGTCTGCTAGAGGACAGATCGCCCAACACAGTACAATTACTGACTATAATGTTTGGGAGTCAAGAGCTGGGAGTGTTGTTTGTATCTCTAATCTTAATTACAGGAATATCTTTGTGGATAAGAAACAAATCAATGCAGTTTCATAGTCTTTAGGCACGTGTTTTTGTGAAACAAAGCACCTTGTCTTATTTCTGCTGTTGTAATTGATTCTGAAGAGATCATGACTCCTAACAAGATGATAAAAACAAAATCCCTAGGAGTTAGCTTGTTAGGCTCTTGTTTAATAATTGGGGGGGGGGGGGGGGGCGGGACATCCCTTTTTTTGGGGGGGGGGGAGGAGAGACAGACTCTCTTTTTTTTTTTTTTACTTTTTTCAAAACATTTTACTTTTTTTGTGTCAGGAATCAAGCTGACAAAATTCTGTGTACCATTGAAATCTAGAGTGACAGAATGAGGACATGGGGATATTACTTTCTTAGGAGTATGAGACTGAAGTCATATGAGTTGCCAAATTAAGAGGTGGATTGTATAGACTTGATCGGAATCTTGCTGATTTGGTACCTTGTTGTTACGCACTTGAGAGCGAGCATATTTTAAATTCTCACTGTCACTTCATCCTTAAACTCTGGTGCTTTAGGTTGTAGCCCTTTGTTTGATAAAGACTGTATTAACTTTCTGTTAAATGAGTTGCTCCGAAAGCTGTAATGAGCAAATAAATCTGTTGTTCCCAAACCTTGTGGCTTTGATGAGCCCCAGCAAGAATCTTTGCTCCAAAGTATTTGTTTTGCTGACCTGGGGGCTGAATTTGGGACTTGACCCTGAAAACTCTGAAGTGGATTGAAATGAAAAGTGGTAAAATTTGTGATCTCTGCAGCAACTGTCAGTTTTGCTGACCTGATGTTTCCAGCTGGCACTGGGCTGTGAAATGCGGGCACCTCCTTGGCTTGATTCAGGCCTGTATTGCCGGTGACTCTGTGTACGTATTTTTGTATCTGCTTGGAGTCCCTTGATCCTATGATTTTTACAAGGTGCTGGGTTAGAACTGAGTGAAAGCCACCATGTGAAGAATCTTTGCCAGGAGCAGCAATTTCACGGGGTTGGTTTATTCCCCTCACACCCC
>NW_009603444.1:0-4497 GCF_000690535.1 Cariama cristata
GTTCGGTGCAAGGCGAGCGGCATCCTCCACGTCCACAGACACGCGTTACAAACTACCGCTTCTCGCACTCACAATGGCCTGCCTTTTTTTTTGGTAGTAATTTGAAGTAACTAGTTAAGAGTAGCCTATAAATAACTCTGCTAAAAAAACTAATCTAGTTTATACGTTCTGGGTCACTGAAGCCAAGTGTAATGTGCCAATGTTCCCATTCCCAAATTCATTTAAAGAAGACCTTTTAAGGTTGCGTGGCCGAAACGGAGAGCATTAATCACACCAAAGAGCACCTTCACCGCGGTGTCTGGGAGGCGGCTGGCCCCTGAGCTTTGGGTGGCAGGTACCTACAGACCCAACTCAGCAGATGCAGTGGAGGAGAATAGAGGGGATGCTAAACTTCTTGCAGCCCTGGGGTCTGGTAGAGAGCCAGTAACTAGTCTTAATTACAATTAAATTCAGACATTTAATTGGGTTGAGAGTTTGCTTTTTGGCAGAAATAGGGAAAGCCATGTAAGAAACACAACCTTAAGGTTGCATGAGGTTTAAAAGTGTCCCGTTGCGTAGGATGGCGAGGGTGATGCCCAGCACGGATGCACAGCGGAGCGCGTACGTGGCACAGATGCCCAGTGAGTGCGTACAGGTCCGGCACGGCAGCGCTGGGGGGATCCGTCCTCCGCGGGTCTCTGCTCCGGTGCTGCCGGTGCCCTGCCTGCACGCCCGCAGTCCGGCCTGGGTTTGT
The DNA here is from genome assembly GCF_000690535.1 of Cariama cristata. Lineage (NCBI taxonomy): Eukaryota > Metazoa > Chordata > Aves > Cariamiformes > Cariamidae > Cariama > Cariama cristata. The sequence goes on from NW_009603444.1 coordinate 734, forward strand.
CAGCTCTTCCAAAAGGGAAGAGGGGAAGGAGGGAAACGGCTGCAGCCGGTTAACTCCCAGGACTTTTGAACTCGTTGCTGTGCAGCTGTTCATCCCGAGGAGATGGCAGACCTGCACGGAGGTGCCGACTTACAAGTCTTATTCAACGTTCGTCGCTTTGGCAGCCACGACCGAGTGCCGCGGAGGGTCACGATTTCAGTCCCAGGAACTCATGCAGCATACCGAAAAACCGACACCGTGAGGCAGACAGAAAAGGGATCGGCGTAACCTGTCACAAGCCAGGGCACAGACTTGGGCTGAAATGCTCTAGATGTCACGGAGACACCCGCTTTTCTCCCATCTAAGCGTGCCCTGTGGGGTGGGAGACCCTGGCTCCCACGGCCACAGCTCGGGAGGGATAAAATGGGACTGTGATACACGGCAACTAGTCATACGGCTTATTTGGCCAAGATGGTATTAACCTCTCTGGTGAGGTGTCTCCACCAGGTGCTCTCCAGGTTACCGGTACAGATTAACCCAAGTTACTCTCATGTTAACCAAGAGCAGCCGCGTTCAAGGCTGCATCCCTCCTCCCCGCTCGGGCCCTGCCTGCCTCCCAGGCTGCCGGCACTTGCGGTTGGGACTCATAAAATTACTAACTGTGCAAAATACAGTTTTAAAAATAATTCCAGCAAATGACAGGAGGGAGCAAGAGTTAAGCCTCCATTCTGGAAATGGATTATATTGGCAAAAGTTTTTAGCAGTTGCGCACCCATAAGGGGAGGGGGGGGGTGGCATTTGACATACCTTGCAGGGCGTAATTCTTTATTTGAGTCTATTTTAATATTGCCGCCACCCTAAAAAGCGAATATCTGCTGAGTAAAGCAGAGGAGCTGCCTCACTGCCTCACAGTCTGGAAAACTTCATTTATAGGATCTGACGGTGTGCCTGATTGATGAGGAAGGTTGCTTTTCCTCGAGGCAACGAGTGCATTGGTAACATCACGTGGAAGAGGCGAGAGCTCCCCTCCCATGTAGCCCATTGAGTTTCCCAGGGCAGCACCGGTCGGGTGGCAGCCACCTCCCGTTACCAACGTGCCTGTTTGGGGTGGAACCCGGCTGTTTCGGGCACTGCCACCGTCGCTCAGCCAACACAGGCAACTCAGTTGACTCCCCGGCACTGCTTTTCCATACTGCCAGACCTCGCAAGTGCCCGCCTGCCGCCCTGTCTTCAAACGACCGTCTTCTCTCACAAGGTTAATAAGAATTACATGTGTTTGATCATTTTCGAAGTTTCTCTTTTTTTTTTTTTCATTTTACCCTTCTTTTCCTTGCAGACAGATACAATCATTTAAAATCTTGTAGTAAGCCCTCTACGTTTCTAATTAATTATATATGGAGAGTATATTGCCACTCGACCCTTCACAAGAAGAAACCAGATATTGTTATTCAAAACACATATGTAATTTATCTCTTTTACAAGCCTACATCAAATAAGTTGCTTCTCCAACGCAATGAAAAACTTGAAATTCATATGAATTTTAAAGGGTGCAGAGTGTGAACACAAGCCCTTGTAGATGAAAGAACGTGCTTTACAGTTATTTTATTCGGTGCAAAGGAGGTTTTAATACAAACAAGGCATGTTGAGTGTATTCTGAAACAGAAATATATCGTAAAAATAAGATACTTATTACTTTCATTGGATGAATGCAGGGCTGTTTTAAAAGCCAGTTTGCTTATTATCATAAGCCATTAAATTCATTTCATGTTACCATTTTGGCACTACTCTAGCCCCATTCCAAAATGCATTTCATGTACGCTCGCCTCTCTCTCTCATGCGAAATTGCAGAAGCTTTTGAGTCAGGGCAGGAGGAAGGCAGGGAAGTCACAACCACCCTTAAGCTGCCTCCTTCTCCTGGCCTTCACAGACATCATCCAAATCCATAAGTACGAGAACATCTCTGCCGGCTGGGTCTCCATCTGACCTACCATCCGGCACCCTCATCTCCACCCTGAGCTCCCAAACCCCAAGAGAACATGCTGTCCGATGCAGATGTTGCGGTATGAGCAACGGACCACGTAGACCATCGGCCCCACCAGAAAACTGGTGAGTTCCCAGCATCACTCAGTCCGCGGATAATTAATTACTCAAGGCAGCAGCTAGCGATGGCTTTGAGCACTGTCAGTAGCGAATGCTGACATTTGATCTCCCATTTTTTTCAGCAAATGCGTTTGGATTGTGACTTTTTAAAAAGGTTGGATTTTCCCCAGCTTTGAAAGTCTGTCTTTGCTGCCAGGCTCATTGATTTGGTCTCTGCTCTCCTAGAGGAGCTCCAACCAGAGGATCTCCAGGTGGGCAAGTTCAGTTTGGGCTGCATTTTAAGGGAAGAGGACAAAACTGCGTCCGATGGGTATTTTCAGTTGAAACTGGATGATGTTCCTCATAGCGATTGGGTTTGCTGCTCGTAGCTCCGCAACCTGGAGCCCACTGAGAGCCCCAGATTAGACCCATCGTTGGTCCAAGGAAACTGTGTTTGCCTTAAAAGCCTGGCTGGGAGGATTTCTCTTTAGTTGGATTTCCACGCATTGCCGACCGCTGTCATTATGCAGGTGGGGACTAGCCAGGGAAATGGTGCTGACCTACCTGCCCCGAGATAGTACAGGACGGCATAGTTTCCTCCGAACACAAAGACTTTCTGCTCCCCACCACCCCTAGACAGGACAAGGACTGCACTGAGACCAATGCACGTTTCCCGGTACCACCTCGCTGTAAGGAGCTCTGGGTTTTGTCATCCCACGGGCAGGAGGAAGGCTGTCAGCATTTGCCTGGAGCCTGCGTTGGACCCCAACACACACACAAGTGAACACAGACCTCCAAAAATTGGATGGCCAATATATTCCCTGGCCCCTAAACCGGCCATTTTTATTCAGGAGCTTTTTTTTTTTTTTTACCCCGTTCCTCTTCTTTAAAAGTTTTCTGCCACACGTTTCGTGGGTCGGTCCTTGCTGAACTCGCTGCGGAGGTATTCTGATCTTTATTACAAATAATGCATCTGCCAGCTTTCGCATAAAGCGTAAGCCAAGTGCAATAGCTGTGGTTTCTTCTTCCTAAGCCTGCAGGAGCCGGCAGGGTCCCTGGCTTCATTCACGTCACCGCCTGAATTCTAAGGCATCTTTAAAATATCTACCCTGGTAAATATTCCCCGTCCCAGGAACCACAACCCTGCCCCACCACGGCTGTCCCCAACGTGCCATGGCCCCGCTCCATCAGTGTCTGGGGAGGAGGAGGAGGGAGAAGAGCCCACAAGCTGCCTCCGTCCGGGGTGTCCCTCGGCAGCACCATCCCCTGTGCACCCCCGGCTTCTCCCCACAGCTCAGGATGGGCGTTACACCATCTCCAAGGAAAAAAAACAACTAAAACCCTGCTTTTTTTTGGTGAGCCTGGTTCCGTCCTGCCTGCAGCACGCAGATACCATGGTGACAGACACCTTCCTAGCTTACGAAAGCAAACAGGAACTCATGAATTTGTGTTTTAAGGCCAAATTATATATAGGAGCAACACATGCTTGACATCTGTTGCTGTTTCCTATTAGTACCCTTTGCTTGATTAATCCCCCGCAGCCAGCCTAGCCCCCAGCTCGCGCTGGGAGGAACCGCTCACGCTTTCTAGGTTCTGTTGGAGAGATTTAACAAACTCCTGTGGAAGGCAGCCCTGGCCTGCTGCCTGCCCGAGCCGTGCCGAGCCATGCCGAGCCGTGCCAGCCTCCCACGCACGTCCTGCAGAGC
>NW_009603444.1:4550-50516 GCF_000690535.1 Cariama cristata
TGGGGGGTTGGTGGGGTGAGGTGGGGGTCCACAACTTGGGGACATCGGAGCTATCTCCTCGTCGTGTTCAGCGGCAGTTGGTGTTATTTTGCTATTTTCCCAGGTGATGCTGAGAGTCTCAGATACAACCGAGCTGGCAGATTGGTGCCTCTAAAATAATTTCCGCAGACATCAGAGTAGGCAGGGGAATGAAAAAAGGTCAAATTTAAGCTCGAATGCTGCTGGGAAAAAGGAATGTATCGCTCATACAGAAGTGATGACTATGATGTGTTTATAAATACACTCGTGCGAGAGGTGCTATTCCCTCCATCAGCTGCCCTCGGCGCCGTCTGCCGCAGGCGGTACCCGCGCCTCTGCCCTCTTCTGCGCACTGGTGCAGCCGGGCACTGATGCTTTGGTTTATTTTTTACCTGCCCTAACTTCTCTTATACTGACCACAAGGTCTCACCTGTAAAATTTTCCCACCTTATGGGATTTCTGCGGTTCTGGGAGTGGCCGTGATCAAACCTAACTGAGGCTTCTTGCATCATCTTGTCCCAAGTGAAGGAGAAGAGGCTGCAGTGCTCTCCTTGCTGGGCGCTGGGATGGGATTTTGCGCAGCACTTCGGTTACAGGCAGCATTTGAGCCCCATTTCAGTGCTGCAGGACCCTTGGGGTGGGCAGTGTGCATCCTCACCCGGTAAATAAAACACCAGAAAAGGAAGAAGACAAGATCGCTTGGGCTTCAGAGTATCGGGGGAAGAACTTGGTGATAAAAATGCTTGAAAATGATCTACAGATCAGAACAGAAATTCTGTGATCCCTTCAGAGGGAAAAGTATTTCGGAAGGGCGGGGGCATGTCCGGACCGCTGCCGCAGCTCCGGCTCCAGCCCTGTGCAGTCTGGTCCTCAGCACCTCCACAAACTTTTAAAAGCTCGAGCAACCAAATGCCTTTGCATGCTGCAGACTCGCCGCATTTGATGTAAACTTGCATTGCATCTGGCATTTCAAACATTTTTTTTACTGATTTACTACTGCTTATTCATACATAAAAGGTCATCTCTTCTCTAAAAATCACAACTAACATCCTGCAGCCCCCGCGCACTCAGATTATCCCTACCCCAGCCCACAACCCCCAACGGTTTGCCTTTGGGAGCTAGAAGCACAAGGATGCTGCATCACTCCACGTTTCCCAGCCAGCCCTGTGCATCCCCGCAACTGAGACCCCAGTGACAGCCCGAACCCCCACCGCCCCTGAAACGCACCAAAGACCGCCGTTTCATTTAAAACCGAAGAGGGTGAGGCACTCACCGTCAGCCCGGCGCGATGCGGGTAGGGGGTCTGGCCAGCTGCATCCCTCCCCGGGCAGCTGCATCCCTCCCTCGGGGGAGCTGGAAGGCACGGCGCCGGGCAGCTTGCGTGGCCGCGAGCAAAACCTTTGCGGGAATTGGTTTTGTACGTTACCATTTGGATTTGTGGGTTTAACTATTTAAATTTAGCAAATTAATCCTTTGCTTAATTTAGAGAGGGGACGAGGGGGGTGGGAAATCGTAAGAGGCTGAGTGATTACGCTCTCATTAAAGCTCTTCTGCTGGCAGAGGAGGTAACGGAGGTGGAAGAGAAGGATAACGGCAGTGGCTCAAAACTAAAATCCCCCCTTGGGTCTTGTTCATCTTTTGTTGGCTCTGGCAGGCCCCAGTTCCCTGTACTGGGATTTGATTTTTACAGCAAGAAAAGCTGCTGGGGTGACTCGTCCTCTGCCAGGGCTTCCCGAAATCCCTTGCCGAGGCTCGGGGGAGCACAGACCTCTCTCAGGTCTTCCTCACACCGCCGGCATCACAGCACGGGGACCGCTGGCACCGCTGTCTACGATGGCCGTGTCAATACCCCTGCGGCAACATAAAGGCTGCAAAAACGGCCGTTCCTGGGACACGCTGGTGTCCTAACACACCTGCATAGACCACTTCGCCTTCTCTCCTTTGTACAAACTGGAGAATAAAAAAGCCAGTCCTGCCCGAACTGGTTTTCTTCTAAATGATTTGCTACAGGATGGAGGATGAAGGAACCAAGCAGATGAAAAGGGGTGAGCTTTTTAAACAGCCTCTCTCACGTATCTTATTTAACTCTTTTTGTATGCATCTCTGACCAAACTCAATGACAACTTCACGTTCTGACGTCTGGGGAATACTCAAAAAGATAGCGGTGGGGATGGAAGATGAAAGGGCACACCTCTGTTTTCAGAAGCACTCACCACGCCTTTCTGCTTCTCAGTGGATTACGAAGGAGAAAACAAGGAAGGAAAAAATCCCCTTAAGTTAGAGTTATTTCTTGGGTGGTTTAATATGGTAGAACAGAAAAGGGCTGAAATCTCTTGAGATCTGTCGTTCACGAGATGAAACCGGCCAGCCAGGATAACTAATTTTATTCCCAGACGCTGTGAAATGTGCTGATACACACAGCAGAGGGTTTATCACTGCTTCGGCAAGGCGAGGATTACCACCCGGATATATTTAAACTGAAATTATGCTGAAATCAGTAGGAAGCGAATACTCCCTCATTGCTTTAACAAAGGTGCGTTAAAGGCCATTACCCAAAAATACCCTTCAAGGAGTAAATGGGTTGCAATGAAGTTATTACCAGTCCGGTGCCAGCATTCCCCAAGGACTGCTCGGGTAATGGTTATCTCCAGAGGAGGAGTTCTGCTTATCCCTTCTCCTTCCACTCCTCCTGGTGTGGATGTCCATCACCACCGCACCCAACCGTCCCACTGTCCTGGAGGCTGACACCCGGCACCTTGGGGACTGGGAAGCTGAGACGGGTTGGTGTAGGTGTGCTTGGTACCTGAGAAACCCGATTATCATCCCTTCTCATCTCCTCTCTCATCATCATCTCCCCTCTCAGCCAAGCCAGAAATAGGTTTGCTAGCCCATATTTTTCCACCCAGGACAGATTGCTGGGGTCGATCGACACTCGGTGAGGTTGTGAATTCCTCTTTCCTTCCATTATCCATCCTGCCGGGGCTGCTTTCCCCCTGCCCGTTCCTGTCTGGCAGGCACAGGAGGGCCAGTAAAACACTTAGGGTAAACAAAAACCAAGGTCAATTGGGATCCTCCTTATCTGTCAAAAGGCCTCTGGAATTTGGTGTAATCATCAAGGCTGTGGAAAAAAAAATGCCCTTTTATAAACTGGTTTCGCAGGCACGTGGGTAAGGAATGCAAGTAGGGAAATAGCTGAAATATTTCAAAGGCACGAGTCTGCAACAGCACTGCTGCATGTTAATATTTATGTTGGTTACTCCAAACGCATTAACTGATGAATTTTGACATGAGCAGAGAAGGTTACACGGGGTTTCTGCCCAGAAACCCCTCCTGCCTGCCATCCTTTGGGCATAACCTGCAGCGGGGCGAGGGCTGCGGGGACAGGGGGAGGAATCAGCCCCTTAATTAAGCCTCAACGAGGAGAGCAATATCTGCCCTCGGGGCCTCTGGTTATCATAGCTGGGGGTTGGAGGTCACTATTAACAAAACCCGGGGAGGGGAGCGCTCAGCTCCATCGGTATCGCAGCAGATTTCATCCCGGCTGGCTGAGCTGGAGCTGGTAACATTTAGAGCAAGATCCAACATTTGGGAATTCCTTCCAACTCTTTGTTGCACCCTGGGCGATCCAGCCCACCACCTGATTTAGGGCTGAGAATTTGTTTCTGGGACTGTAAATATCCTACAGTGAATCATTTCTTACCCAAACCTATTAAACGAGAGTTACAGAAGATGGTTTGGAAAAGTAAAGTTAGGATAACATCCATGCAATCTTTTCCAAAGCCTAACGTTTACTAAGAAGTTTTACCATCCTCTCGCCACTCGTTCAGTTCAGCTCAGCTCAGCTCAGGGGTGGGTTCAGGGTACCCATAAATAGGCCCAGCCTAAAGCAGCCAGAGCCTGGGACGCGGAGGGAGCCCAGGTACCGGGGAAGGTGCCAGTACTGCGGAGAGAGGTATCAGAGAGGTATCGCTCCAGGTGCCCTTCCACGGGTGGGGTCAGGGTCCACGGATCTGCTCAATTACCCTTTCATTTTGAGCCTACAACTGTCGCTGGTTCCCACTTTCCAGTCAAGGACAATTATCTTTTGTTATTTCTTTGTCTCTACGTCCTTCCGAGCCCGTATACATTTAGATGCAGTTCAGGTTTACGGGCGTACATACTGCTGCTTTGCTTTTCTCTCATGATTTATGATGTACTTAATACAGCCGTTCGCAGCAACGCAATATTAACATAACAGCTCAATAAACAGCCTAAGAGTGAACTGTTCTTAGCTTTGGGGGTTCGTCTTTCTTCTAAATTTCAGGGACAAGACCGAACTCCCTGCGCTGCCTTCTCCTCCACAGCTTTCCCTAGTATTTATTTCGCTACCGGCAGCGCCGTGCTGTGGGTGGCGTGGGCTGGTCCGTGGGATTCCACATCTTCCCCCCCTTTTTCTGCTTCGGCTGATGAGAGTTGCCTTTGCAAGGGTATCGCCGAGACCACCGACCCATCTCTTGTGGCCTGGGGCAGAGGCAGCATCCTCCCAGCGCATTTCCCTGCAGTTATCCCCAAAATCTGGCCTCGGGGGGGCTGTGCCCGGGGGGCAGCCCCATAGCAGCAGGTGCAAGGTGGGAGCCCAAAGAGGCAGCAAAGGGTGTCCGAGCCCGCAGCCGCACGCTCAGATTCCTTCCAAGCACCAAAGGAGAATTGCTTCCCAAAATGTACATACGTGCCTAACAGCTGCCTGTTAGAGGGTAAATTTCAGTTAGAAAGCTTTCCCTCTGTCATCCCTTGGGCTGCGGAAGACGAAGCAGATCGTGAACACGGAAAGGCCGGGAAAGCTGTATCTGTTATCACACCTCGCAGCTCCGCACTCGTTCAAAGGCTGAATGCTGGCTTTTTACCCACTTGGTTTTGCAAAACATACCGAAGAGCCGATGGCCGCAGATTTCTAATGTACCCCATCAGGAATCTGGTCATCTGGCACTGGGGAGTATTTTGGTACTCATGTCTATTCAGAGGAAGAATCGTAACTTCAAAAAAACCCCCAAACCCCCATATGACACGCAAAACCAGGGAAAATAAAATAGGTAACTACAGCAAATGTAGCTGTGAGGAAACAAGCCCTCTTCCCTGATGATGAATTCTACTTTGCTTGCAACAGATGCAGCTCTTTATATTTATTTTCTGCATAAATCTACATATTAGCCAGAAAGCGACTGTATGTGCTTTGTCTTGCCTTGGTTCCATCCCTCCCCGCTCCTTTCAGCTGATTGCCTTCGAGTGCGGGGCTGGGGCCTCCGAGCGCGGCTTCGCTCCAGCAAACGGCCCCGTTTTGTGCCTTTCCCAGCCCCAAAATCAAAACGAGGCAGTGGGTGGACGTTGACCACATAGTGACTTTGCTGCACGCATGGTGGAGCTCATCATCTTTCTTCTTCTGTTGGCCATCAGTTCTCGCCAATGGGGATGGCATCTCCCCAGCCCCGAGCGAGGGGCAGAGCCCTAGGGCTTACAGCACCCAAAAAAACGTGGACGGACAAACCGGGGTGGGTGCTGTGCCCTCACGACCCAGCGCTGGAGACGGGAGCTGCTTTGAGAGCCGCGGGTCTCATTCTGCAATTCCATTTATATCATCTATAATTTATTGTGTGATGCCAACCCGACAGGCTTCCCTGGAGCTGGGATGACCTGTGAGGATGGCTGCGGGCGGACAGGCGTACCGCAGCTGCAGCGTGGCCGACAGCAAATCCCCGGCGCGGATGGGCAATGGGTTTGCCCCAGGAGCCTTTTTCCCTAAGAAAAGTTGGAAGTGGGAGCGTGCATGGGGTGCAGGTGGTGGGAGTGATATTCTGCCATCTCAGCCAGAAAAGGTGAAAAGGATAGGTACCGAATACAATTATCTTATTAAATGGTGAGCCCATTTTTTCAGCTTTTCTTAATCTTGTTTAACGCTTTTGGTGTCAAGTTAAATTATTTTTAATTGTTTTTACAAAATGCATCTGATGAATTTATGGTTTTCTCTATAGAATCTCCTGGAACATAATTCTCTGAGAGAATTTATTTTCCTCTCCTCTAAGGAGTCTTATTTAATATCTCTGCACTGGAAATTGAAGCGAGGAAGCAAATAAACAATTACCGCAGTGTATCATTAATGGGAGCAGTCTTGTCCTAAAGCCACGGTGAAAAACTCTTACTCTCGTGAGCAAGAGCCTTGCTGGTTTTGCGCCTTCCCAGGACCCCATCTGTGCTCGCCAGCCCAGGCAGCTCCTGCGGTCCCAGAGCCTGTCCCCTCCCCTGGGAAGGCTCAAGGAAAACCTCCGTAACGGGGGCTGGTGGGAGGGAAGGCGGCTCCATCCCTGCCGAGGGTTCCCTAGGTGGGCGCTTGGGTGAAAGTCAGGTGAAATGAGGGATGGTTTTGAGGCCAAATTTAACAACTGAAACAAACCTTTGCCCATTTTGCAGGGTGAAAGCATCACCTACCAGCAGCTATGGGGCACGGGAAGGCATGCAGGGAATTCACCGGCCCTGGTGACAGCAGAGAGGAGGTGGGGACCAACAGTCCCCATTTTCCGTCGCAGAGGACAGGTGTGGAAATTCTTGCTGAAGTGGGTTTAAATAAGGTTAAGGAATGGTAAGCTCTCGCAGGCGGAGCTGAAGGCTGGGGGATTTTGGAGGATCCCAGGCACCTGTGGCTCTGCTGCCCTGCCTGGGGCATCTTCCCGACCTCTCCCCTTGCATGTGGCATCAGGCCAAAGCCGTTTCCGTGGCAGAAAGGCCCCGCCGTTTGCAGGGACAGAGAAACATGCATTTTTTCCCTGCCATGAAAATCTGAGAATCGAAAAGCTCTGTTTCTGGAAGCTCTCGCTGTGGAGCGGCAGGTCGGAGCGATGCTGCTGAAGTCGGCACACAAATGCCAGGGTAGGACAGCAAAAAATAGAAAGCAAATTGCCATGACCTATTACTCTAGAGAAAAGATCTATTTCTGATACACAGACTATTTAAACAGAGGTATTGCTAGCTAGTCTCAGGCCGTAACCCACTTAGGCGAAGCTTCAGGCATAAAGCGATGTCATTGCCAGCTCCCGGCTGCTAATTCCCCAGTGACACACCGGCATGACGCAGCGGGACAGAACAAGACTGATCTACTTTATCACAGAGGGAACACCGCAGCACATATTAAACGGCTGGATTATTGGTGCACAGGGATAATTTCCAGGTCTTTAGGCTATAGCTCTGGCAGGCTGCGGGCTGGAGTGTGAGCTCCGAGCTCGCCCGTGCCGGGATGAGAAAGCTCATCCTCTGCGGTCCTGGGGCCAAGGGAGCCGGAGGCTGCCCGAAGATGTGCAGGGGACACTGCCCCGGCCAACACGTGCTATGTACCCTCAATAGCCTGCTGCCTTCTGCGTAAGGTACAGCGATGGGCAATATCATCCTTTAATTTCATCCAAGTCCGTGGGGCAAGAGAAGGTCTCCTGCCTGCAGCCACAAAGAGGATTATCACTGACGTAAGCTCTCGTATTCCCCGACCCGAGCCCTGTGATGCAGCGAAGAAGAAAAGCACTCAGGATGGCGTTATTGCTGAAGGCATCTCCCCCTAGTCCTATTCCTCGCAAGGCTTCGGTGTGCAGACAGAAAACTGAGGTACACGTGGAGGTATTTTGGCTCAGCAATCGGCATTAGGGTTACATTGTGTCTAATAGGAGAGGCTGGCTCCCAAACAGACGGCCCATTCAGTTCCCCCCAGTCATTCCAGGATAATATCTTGAACAAACCAACTGTGTCTATTTAAATGCCTTCATAAGCGACACACCGAGTGCAGGAGTTCAGAAGTGGTAGATTTAATCCAGCTCTTGAGAGCTTTCCCTGTTTATTTGACAGGAGCCTCGCAAGGCAGAAACTCCCTCTCCAGCTATTCCTAATCCGTAAAGTGGGCGGGTTGGGTATTTCTGACTGCGCGGCAAGAAAGCCTGGGACCAACGTTTGCCTTCCTCTGCAAGAGAGCGGGGCAGCAGAGCCAAGGCCCAGACGTACCTTTCTGCAGTACGAAGCTGGGTCATAGAATCACAGAATCATAGAATCATAGTGGTTGGAAGAGACCTCAAAGATCATCAAGTCCAACCGTATACCCGATGCCACCCTGTCCACTAAACCATGTCTTGAAGCGCCACATCTAAACGTTTTGTGAACACATCCAGGGATGGTGACTCCACCACCTCCCTGGGGAGCCCGTTCCAATGCCTGACGACTCTTACAGTGAAGAAGTTCTTCCTAACATCCAACCTGAACTTCCCCTGGCACAACTTGAGACCGCTGGGTCCTACATTATTTGGAAGAAAAAACCTGAAGTTAACTCCCAAGACCGACTCAGACTATATAAAGGGTAGGGCAGTGTAGCACATCGCTGCTGCGGATGTTTATGTCCCCATGGCTCGTACTGCAGTCCAACCTACGGCAATGGCCCTGTGCCACTGGTTTTCCCACTGGAACTGGAAATCGGTGAAACAGAAAGTGAATAATCCTCTTAGCGGGGCTGGCGCCGGCTGCCATCGCCCGTGCTGCGCTCCAATTAACACCGGCAGCTAAGCCGCACCGGAGGTTTTGTTATTAATTACAGGAGGGAGGGAGAATCGAGCATGCTTAGTGCACGGCTGCTTAGGCTGGAGAAAAGGAGATGTCCTAAAATAACTCACAGGGAAAAAAAATTAATGCCTTGAAAGCGGCACTGAATCAGCACCGTGCCTGCAATGGAGGACGGACCCCTCCGGCCACCCCGGCATGGTGAGGACTGGTCCCCAGTGCATCCGCTCGTGCCGGTGCTCACCACAGACACCCCTGTAAACCAGGGTCTGGGACACGCTTCTGAAAGCCCAAAGCTGCTTTTCCCTGGGGCCGGCGGGTCTGGAAACAACCCTGAGGTATCGCCTCTGCCCCGAGAGCCGGCAGCATGACTGGAGCTTGCCTTCGCTTTGGCCCCCAAACCGAATCCCTTTCCCATCCCTACTGTCAAACCTTCCACAAAATACAACCCAAGCGTTGCTTCTTTGTCGACAAGATTTTTCAATCGGAAGCTAACCCTTGTCACTTTTCCAAGTTGACGTTTAATCTACAGTCACTCCTTCAAACAGAGGGTTCCAGAGTACCTTGGGTTGTGTGAATGTGATTTGTGGAGTGTCAAAGTCGCGCTGCTCTCAAAGGAAAATCTTCTTTGCTTGTTTTAAACACAGAATTCAGTAGTTTCCAATGATCTTCCTTCTGGGAAAAAGCAAGGAGCCTCCCCCAAACATGCGGAGGACAAAATGGGACTGGAGCGGTAGCATCCTCCGCTCTCTCACTCCAGCCCGGCTGGGGAGAGGGACCCATCGCACCCACCCTGGCTGCCACCCAGCCTGTCCCACCCTGCCCCACGCCCCAGGCACTCTTATCATTGTGCTTCTTGAATAACTCATTTATAAGTTTTAGCACACTTGACAGTTTTTCCATTTAACAGTGAAAACCCGTAAGTAATGAGAACGTACTTAAGATAAAAGAGGCTGGCTACGTTAAACAGGGAATTGCTTCGGTAGGCACAAACCAGCGCTTTCCACTGGACTGCCAGATAAAATTGTGTGCGTCTCTAAAGGGACACGATTCTTAAAAGTAGTCTGCTTTGTCCCAAATGCTTTTTAGGAAAGCTCAGGATTGTTACACGCCGCAGGAGATTTTTCCCTCTTCTGCTTTGGGTATTTTGCAGCTCTTTGGCAGAGGTAAATGGGGATATTGCTGGCACCCAAGAAAGTACAATTCAGACAGCCCGGGGATTGCTGCGGTGAAGAGGATCGCTCCAGGCTACCCAGCTCTGATGGCATGGATGCCCTGCAAGGATGGCTGAAGAAAGCACTTCTTTCCAGAAGTTGCTTTTCCCATATTTCCCATGCCCGGAGGCTTTGCAAGGGAAACGGGACGGATGCAGGAGCGCAGACAGGCAGGCGTGCCCGGGGCTGGTCTGCCGCAGCTCCTCGTCCGGGCGCCTTCCTCCCCTCATCGTGTTCGTCGGAACAAAAAGCGTGTCGTTCTTACGTTGCAACACAACTGGAAAGAGATCAGCCTCAGAATGAGATTAGAGGAGCTGTTAATTGAAGGGGAATTAATAAGCATGCAGCTCTTGGATGCTGAGGGCTAGAGAAAATGAAAATAACTCTTGCGGGGTTGGGAGGAAAAACCGCGTCCAGGCTGAGGCAGGACAGACAGACAGACGGGGCACACGACACGGGGCTCTTCCCATTTCAAGAGTATAAGCTTGTTAGCGTGGTTGTAAGCTCAGTGCTCCTCGGGATCCCGTTTAAGGAGGTCAGAGGCAGAGGTGGACAGGGATAGCTTGCCTGCAGATCCAATTAGGAATGACTTTCACAGCCGGCTCCTTTTTCATTTTTGCCGTGGTTATGAATGCCTCCGGACAGAGCTGGTCTGCAGGGCTGGGGTGGATGGAGGAGCATTGCCCCCTTCCCACCCCGGACACGGCTCCCTCGGGGCCGGAGCCATGCTGAGCCAAGGGACCCGCACCCTTGGGGCTGGCTCTCGGCTCAGACGGCGGGAGCATCGCACCTTCTCCCTCTCCATCCTCGGCACGATATCCTCGGCAGTGGCATCGATATTCTGCCTTGGGAGACCTCCAGCACACCCCTAAGGGATGCAAACCACGGCTGAGGAGCAACAGCCAGCCCTTTCTGCAGCTCTCCTCCTCTAGAAAACGCTTGACAAACCTCGGTTCCTCTGTCCCCTTATCTCCAGAAAAGGGGACAAAGCAGGAGCAGGGACACGTCACGCCGGCAGGAGCCCGAGAAATGCCATTTCCCCAGGGTATGCAGCAGGTTTGCAGAGACTCAGGACGAGAGTGCGGCTTTGCAGCCTTCACCCCTCAGGCTTTTGCCCAAATACAGCCCAGCAGCCCTGTGTTTCTGCAGGTTATTGCGTGTGCCCAGCTTCCCAGGGGTCCCACGCGGAGAGGAGCGACGTGCAGCCTGCTTCCCGAGGGCACACAGGGTTTGTCCGGGCGGGAGGTAAGTACAGTAAGTACAGCATCGCTTCTCCTCCCTGCACAGCTCTGGCGTGGCTTCTCCGCCATGCACAGTCCTGCCAGGGCTCGGTCTCAAAGGGCTCTTTCCTCCCCTCCCTGGAAGAGTATTCCTAATTTTCCCCAGTCATGGAAGGCTGGCCAGGCCGGGGGCTCCGGCTGCGTTTGCCGGGCTGGAGAGGCCAGCGGTGCCGGGCGCAGGCAGGATCAGTTTTGCTGTGAGCAAGACTGGAGCCATGTTTTCCAATCATGAATTTCGCTCAAAACGGTCCAGCTGTTACCGACAGCACGTGAATATGCCTTGTCCGAGTCATTAAAACGAATTAAATATCAACCTTACGGCTCTTGGCAGAGTGGCCAGCAATACCCAGACACCGGATTTTCCCACGGGACCCCAGCCGCTCTGGAGCTGTGGCCCCAAGACCCAACTTAGTTTTAGTTTTAAGAGCCCTGAGCATTAATACCCTGCTGAAAGTAGCCAAATGCACACCTTGTCAAAACCTGTCTAAAACAGCCCCAAAGGAGGGCAGGCGGGGGGCTGCCTGCCCAGCACCCCCCAAGCCTGGGGCGGACACCCCCTCTCCCATCCCCGGGTGGTTTCTCTCCTGCCGTCCCCTTGCCACTGACGCAGTACGGATGGAGCGAATCTGTGAGACACCGCGTACGCGCCGGACGGCTCCTTCCCTCCCGCGGCAGAAAAACGGGGCTTTGCCCTGGTGCAGAGCCGCATCTGAAGGCAGAGACCAGGGCAGGGACACAGGGAGGGACCCCCGGGGAGCCCCATGGACCCCCACCATGGGCTCCCCCCTGCCTCCCGCTCCCCTCCGCACACCTACCGCTGGGGCAGCGCCTTGTTTCAAGATGCTGAGTCACAAAACACAGCCAAACACTAAAAATAACTGGAATATTTGCAGCCCCTCGCACTTGAGAATCACAGGTAGCTTTTTGCCTGCCCGAGCAGAATGCGTTGCAATGAGATATCCAAGCCCCAAAAGGCTCCTGTGAGGCAATTAGATGCGTGCAGGGTCTCACTTACACCCACTGCTTAAAAAGGGTGCTGGAATAATTTCCTTTAAAATTTCCAGACACACAAGCTAGCTTAAGGTCACAGCAAGAAACCTGTCAACAGCCCTTGATACACTCTTTTAAGAAAAAAACCCAAACGGTCCATGTAAAATTCATCGAATAAATCAAGTTAAGAGTATTGACTGAGGATTAATTAGGATGCCTCGGAAGGATCCAGTAGATGTGCCCTTGTAGCTGTTGCTATTGCAGATTAATGTAAGATGCAGTCGCGAACATTTCGGGCTGCGGAACGGCGGACTGGGCGTTGCAATACATTTGGTGACACAAAGCACTAGCTAATACGTTTTGCTGCGTCGCCCCAAATCTCTTTGCAAGCTGCTGAGAAACAGCGAGAGGTGGGCTCAGCCTGGGCTGGGGCTCTGGAATCGGAAACACTGAAGTTCCCTTTAGCTTTCTCCCCCGTGCCTATAGAAATCCTGTTGTGTCTGAGCTCGCTCAGCCAACGTACAGGATTTTTTCTCCCGTGTACCCACATTCTACCAAAAAGGCTCAAGTCCCGATTTTCCGACGGCGTTACAGTTTGCAACACTGGCTCTAAGGTGGCGAGCCAGACGGCCAGTCGCACTCGCAGGCATTCAGGTTGGGCATTAATTAAAGGGTCTGTCTCCTGACCTGTGTTTCTGCAGGGGTGGCTAAAGAAAACAAAACAAAACAAAACAAAACACGAGACTAGCCAGCGTGAAAGCAGAGCACAGCCTGAAAGCATCCGATTTACAGCGTACTCACATTCATCTTCCACCCCGGGCTCCTCTTTCAAGCCATTTTGTGAGAGATGCCAGCACTTGTCGGGCCAGGCGCAGCCCAGCACCGCCGGTGCCTACGGCTCCGCTCCCTCCTTGCCCTGCCAGCTGGTGGCCATTCCTCCGGGACTTGCCACTTGAATTGAAAAATAGACTTTTAATTCATTTGGTGTCAAAGATTCCAGTTTAACTCTTCCCAGCAGCTGTCGTGTCCCACGGAAGGAGCCGCGGTGCCAATCGCTGCCAATATAATCTCTCCGAATGACTAGGCGACGCTTGAACTCGTCTTAACCCTCCGGATGGATGGAGATCTCTCCGCAACGCCGGGCGAATATGATGCTGCTCCTTCCAAAAGCCTTCCCTTTTACGTGCCTCGACCTTGCAAGGGAAATCCTGTCTCATTTGAATTATTCATAATACTTTCTGTTCTGCCAGCTCCAGCGTACATTTTCAATCATTAATATGTCATGACTTTTTATCCTTTTGGACTTTTATCTTTTCTCCTACGTGACTCGCCGCCTTCAAAATAACACAATCATGGCTATATTAATTAGCATTCATCTGATTTACTAAATAAAAAGTCTCCACCCTAATGCACGCCCTTCCTGGTGGGAAATACCACTTGCACAGCTCCAGGAGCAGGGATAACGCCGGCTGGGTCTGGCTCGAGCAGCGCAAACCCGGTTTGGAGCTCACGCTTTCGGCAGTATTTCCCAGCTCGCGAGCCTGTCTGGGGACGGAAGGCAGGGTAGGCTTCCAGCATCACCAGAAAAAAACCCCGAGGAAGGTAACTGTGCTGTGTACTCTATAAAAAGGATGAAAACAAGCTCTTTTAAGTAAAGCTGATGGCAAATCATGGAATTCTTGGTGATGGTGGCCGGGCCGGGCTCTGCTCCCTGCGGTGCTGCCTGGTGGGTGCATCCCTTCAGCTCCCAGCAGGATCTGTCCCCGGAGCTTTGCCCAGTGATGCAGTTTGTGGCGATCCCAGACTTGCCCTGGGGTCTGGAAATGAATTAAACTGCCCGGAGGATCCTCACCCTTTCTGCACAGAGCCCAGCTGGGACCCTGGGTGCCTGAAGCTTCACCGCAGCGACCGAGCCCCCCACTCCCCTCGGGTCCGACGGGTTCGCTCTCTCCCACAGACAACACTTACTAATTGAAAGTTGGATGGAGCAATTAGCTCGTCGCCGGGAGGCTAATGCTTCTCTCGGCTCCCGCTGCTCCACTCAAGGCTGGAAGAGCTGAAATTTCTGTCCTGTTATCTCAAGAGCGAAATGACATTTCAGTAGCGGGGAACTCCTGCCAATAAAATCGCAGCCTGAACTCATCGCTTTCATTATTCCTCAGGTTATTTTCCATACTTGAGGTGGGCTTATTGCTAAGTCTGGCCTGCCTACATGAAAGGAGAAGGGTGAAGGGCATCTGGCTGCTACCCCAACCCTGGGCCCAAGCACCCCCGGCATGAGATGCCCAGGCTGATGCAGCTCCAATCTAGCTGAAACAGGAACAGATATAACCCACCAATTGCCACAAAATTCCCTTGTTTATGGATTTTACGTAGGAACCAAAACTGGTTTTAGAACAGAAACACATCAGGAACCTGACTTGTTCAGCATCGCGGTGCCCAGGACAGATGGATACTCACATCCCTGCAGCCTCTTGCCCCACAGAGAGGTTTGTGGAGCTTTTCTACGCTCCCAATTTATTGCAACCATGTCTTTGAGCTAATCACCAACCAACAGCTCATCTTGTGCAGCCAGAGGCAGCGGGGCAGTGGGAGCCAAGTGGGTGGCCGGGGCCGGTCGAGCCCCCATCCTTGCTGCGGTACCGTGCCTGACCTCCAGCCGGGACTGCTCTTCACCGTGCCGGTACCGGCACCGCACATCTTACTTCAGCTACGCACGTGTTGGCTGCCTGCTCCAGCCCATAATTATATGGCAAATTACTGCACATTTCCCAACAGCTAAAACTTTTTTTTTTTTTTAAACAAAGAAGTGAATATTGTAAATATTTACACTGACTTCTACTACGGTTGAAGCTGCGCTTTAGGACGGGCTGTCCTTGGTTCGAGCAGGAGTTGGTCCCGGGAGCCAAAACTCTGGGAAGTATTTCTCAGAGCTTAGTGGGATTTTTGAAATCACTGATTGTGAATCGAGAGGTAATTTCTAACCATCACGGCTGGGATGTGCATCCTAATTTTACTGAAGGTGAATAAAGGTGGGATGCAGGGAGGAGGATTTTGTCTTTTTTTGGCTGCCCATGCGTGTTCATAAAAATCTGTTTCTCTTGCTTCAGATCTTCCATCCCTTTAGAGAGGACCAGTTTGTCCCTGACTCGCTTAGTGCTGTGAGAGATAATTAATGAACTGCTCATAATGTGCTATAAGTTCAAAACAGAAGATAATATAAAATACAAAGCATTTCGGTGCATCGTCTACTGTATTTGGGCTCGAGGTAGAAATGACGAAGAGCTTCAAGTGTTAGGCACATACAAACAGCAAAGCTTGTTCCCTCTGCTAAAGAGTTTTAAACTTGAATCCTCCATCTAAATTCGAGTGGTAGTTGCGCTGGCTCATTTCTCTCTCTGGGGCACCGTATCTACTAAGATATTACGTGTGTCAGTATTTTCTAGCATGCAGTTAATGCCTTTCACCGAACGCTCCCAACAAATGACAGCGACCTACACGTAAAGTAGTAGCAGAGCCCTTCCCTGGGCTGGCAGCTGCCGTGGATCGGGGTGCGAAGTGGGGACACGGCGCCTGCGGCCGAGGTGCAGAGCTGCTGGGGCTGCCCCCACCCACGCAGGCACCGACAGCACCCACGGCCCCGTGGGGGCAACGGCACGGCTGGCCCCAACCACAGCCGTTCTTTGGGTCACTTAATCCCCCCTTTCCCATACAGGATTACGACTTTCTATAATAGGTTTCTGCTAATTCCTTAAGAGAGTGGAGCACAAACGAATACATCGCTGCGGCTAAGAAGTTTTCCTTGGTGGCTGGTGCTGTCATCCTCTTCCTGTGCCCATCCTTGGAATACATCTCAGCAAGTGCTCACGTTCCCTGAAATAATCACTCTGGAGCAGCTACCAGCACCTTGCCTTCCTTGCTGCCTGTGCAGACCACGAAGCCCGTGCTGCCTGCGAGCACATCGCAGTGCCTAAGGCAAGGAGGGAGCGATGGGCTGGGCATAGGTCCCAGGCAGTAGAGCGGTAGCGGGGGGGAAGAGGCTGTACAAAAGTCCAGCCCAGCTCTGGTACACCTCTCCCCACAGTGTTATGTGGCCTCCAGCAGAAAGGATGAGCACTCTGCATCCCTCCCAGCCTGGTTCTGGGTGTAGCATGCCTTGTTGGGTCCAAAATGCTGCATCCTCCACCCCCGGGATGCTGTGGGTTCCTGAGCTAATCTCATAATGCAAATAATATACTACTGCCTTGTAGGAGACCACAAATTATTTTCATAGTCCGAGTCCTGAAGAAGCTACCAAGCCTGCCATGCCGGAGAGCATCAGCAGCAGCAGTTCCCTCCTGCAGCCCTGCGGCAGCGTGGAGTGGAGCAGCCGGGGGTTAGGAGGGTGTCTTGGAGGTTGGGGGCTAACGAGATATTCAAGGTAATGAATTAAAAAAAAATAATAAAACCATGAAGTAATAATTGCATGGATTTACCAGCATGAAGCCCTCTGGACCCCTCCTTTCCCCCCTCGGGTGCTGGGGGAGCTCCCATGGATGCTAGGCTCCACGTACCAGGGCCTGCAAACCCAAATGCTGCTGTGCTCGGGTGCCCCTCAATTCTAAGCCTGTTTTGGGCAACAGCTAAAAAAAAAATAAATTAAAAAAAACCAGGTAAACTTTCTACTCTTATTAAGTTTTCTAACGAAGCAAGGAAGCCTGAGTTTTGGCTTCAGTGCATCTCTGAAATGCAGTTTGCCCACGGAGAGACTTTCTGGGGCTCCCTTCTGCCGGCAGCTGCAGGGCTGTGCTGGTGCTTTGGGAAAAAGCGTGCGTTTGCAGCCGTGGGACGAGGCACTCGAGGCAGGCGCAGGAGCCCGGCTCCTTTGTGTACCACAATTTCACCCTTGTGTTGTTGGATTTGCATTTGAAGCTGCTATTAACCGTCAGGGTAATGAGGAGCCTGCGCAAAATCTGGAATAGCGAAAGAGGATGAAAGTAACCCAAAGAAAGGCTGTGAATGCGCTGATTACGCCTGGCTGGGAAGCGCTGTGTTCGCGGCTGATGCCGCTTCCTGGGAGCGAGGCAGTGCTGTACCAACACAATTCCCCATCAGCAAAATGTGCAGGCGTAGAGATGTTTTAGGGCTGGCAGAGCTGCAACTTGGGCAAGATGCTTCAGGGAAAAGCCACGAGCATCCTTTGCCTGAGAACTGGCACGTGCCCGGGCCTGGACAGGTGCAGGGACATGGGGAACGGGGCATGGGAGAGGTGGAAATCTCTTCGGAGAGCTAAAAGCTGCTGTAAGATAAGGTATGTTCACTTCTGCAGCGCTAATGCAATCATTTCACCCCAAGGCTCCTGTGTTAAAGCCAGCAGGGTGGGTTAGATGCTGGGATGCTCTGCTCCGTGCACAGGAAGGTGTTGCTTCAACCCCTCCACGACCCCTCTCCCTGCCATGGTCCTCACCATCTCAGCCGGGAAACGCTCATCCTCAGGCCCCAGACTGGCAGTTCTTCCTCCTTCCCTTCCTTCTTCGTCCCAGCTCAAACACAACCCAAAACTCCCCTGTCTCCCCTCACCCTGTGATCCCAGCACCTGATGCTGTGGTCCTCGCTCTCACCCATCACCAAGGCTTCGGAGAAAGGCAAAAAAAAAACCCAAAAGGTCTGACCGCCATCTAGAAGGCACCTGGGCAATACGCTTGGCCTGGCCTCTGCAAGAAGCCGCTGGTCTCTGCAACGTGGCATTTGGGTGGCATCTGCTTGCTACTCTTCACCAAAGAGGAGATGGGTTTCCTGAAGTTAGCTTGAAGGACACGGAGCCGCACGCAGACCATCTGCTCCGTAGAGCCTTTCCCTCCCCCATGCCATCCATCCCTTGCCTTTCACATGCAGAAGAGGGGAAAAAAGGATGGCAGGAGGCAGCAGAAAGGTGTGGGTTTCTGAGCCATCACCAGGACCAGGCTCCGTGGGTCCAGGACCACGTATACCCACACCTACCACCGCATGAGCACAGGCACCTCTGGCAACAGAAACCCAAACCTCACATCATCGTTCAGGGGATGATCGCCGAAGGAAACCTGCATCATATTTCAATTTTCTTTAATCAAAGGGCTGCACTAAGTTGACCTGGCATAAATTGATAGCTCGGAGGACTTGCCCTGAAGTAATCTGCCTACATATTTCATCAAGTCACCTTTAAAACTGCTGAGCCTGCGGGGCTGCCTGGCCAAGGGGATTGCTGCGAGGGGGCACCCGTGCTTTAGGCTCTTTTGCCATGGGGACCAGTACACGTGGTATCCCCCGAGCCACGAGAGAAAGGCAGCGCAGCCCAGGTTCATCGCAGGGGACATCATTGTGCGTCAAGGGGACAATAACTGCGAGAAAGTCCGGCTGCTGGGACTGCATTTACCCCAGGGGCATTTCACAGCGTTATCCCCAGACCTGCAGAAACCTTCTGTTAGAGAATTAAAGTTTGGCCCAATTTGCAATACTGAGTCACCCAGAAGTAAGTCATGATTTTTTGCTAGAAACCATTTGAATTGCTGTTATCCCCACCCAAACGAGGGGACACACCGGCTGTTTTCCCCTTCCCACAGCGCAACCGAGTTAAAGGTGGGTGGGTGAAGCCATGGCATCTCCGACAGCATCACCTGCTCCCGTCCCGCTGCCACGGCCCCGGGTACCAGGGGCTCTGTGCGGCAGTGCCAGCTCCAGCCTCTCTGGATCCCGTAAGGCGGAGCAGCCCCCGCTGTTCTGCCCACCAAGCACCATCTGAAATCGCTTCTCAGCCTTTGCCGCTCGTATTTAAGGGAAGGGGGGATGGGAGACAGACAAAAACTCGTTATCTTGCTATTGCTGCCTTCCCAGCCTCTCTCCGACACACGTGGTATTGGCAAGAACAAGCAGCTACATAAAGTTCACAGGTTTCACGCAGTTCCTTCTGTTTTAATTAAATCCTACTGTCATTTTTATTTACTTAAAATTTTGCCTTCTCAGTCTGCTCGCTCAGCTCATGTTGTAACTATATAATTAGCACCAGTCATTATGCAGCTCCCCAGAGTTTTCAAAGTTGGCAGATTTTTTCCACCCATTTTAGGCTTTTAGAATCCCGTAAT
Organism: Cariama cristata; assembly: GCF_000690535.1. Lineage (NCBI taxonomy): Eukaryota > Metazoa > Chordata > Aves > Cariamiformes > Cariamidae > Cariama > Cariama cristata. The sequence goes on from NW_009603444.1 coordinate 23,706, forward strand.
AATAATTTTGTAATTAAAAAGATATAATTTGCTCAGAATGTTCAGCTCAGCATGGCTGTCTCCTTGCACAGCCACGGCCGCAGCCCTGTCAAACCTTCCCCAGGTCAGTGGCGGAGGAGCTGCTCTTCCCACACCTCCGTCTGTCAGACAGTCAAGGGTTAACGCCGCTGTATACTTTTATTGCCGTGTTTTGTTTCATTATTACAAGCGTATTGTGAAATTTAATTGGCAGGTAGGTAGTAGAGCAGATTAAAATGCATTAACATTTATTGCAAGCTCCGTTTATATGCTTCCGTTTGTTTCTGGTTGACTGTGGTTCACAGTAGCGCGTTGGTTTTAGCGCGGCAGCCTTTTAAATATGCCGCTATAATGGCGCTTTGTTTATTCCCTTGACGTATATTTGAAAGAGAGATGTACTTAACAGGCCTGATCGAAAATAAAACCCACCGAATTCAAAGAGACATGGGTAGCTTTAGGGCCAGACCCTTTCTGGACAGGTTTGCAGGGTGAAGGTGAGGTTATGCAAACAGGTATTAGGTCTAACTTGCCCATTCCCGTAACTCTGGGCGGGAGCAGCTCCCGTTCCCGGGAAAATCGACAGCAACATGGACCGTGACAAACTGAAGCGTTCATCCATCGTGCTCCGCAGCCTGCAGGCAGGAACCAGCAGAAGGAACAAGAAGGGAGAAGAACAGCACCTTTCCAACCAAAAACTCGCTGGGAAGGAGCTGCCACCCCAGCTCCTGTCCTTCGAGAAAGGAGCTCGGAGGAGCTGATGGCCACGCAGAACAGACAACAGCCTGCGAGGGGGATGCCGTGCAATACGCGGTCTGCTCCTCCTCTGCACATCTGGATTTAAGCAGATGTGAAACTGCACAAACCAGACATAGGTCCAAATAACAAAAGGCGTAAGGATCATGGGAGCGCTGGGCAGTGCCTTCATCCGCACCCCTCTCCGTCCAAGGCTGTGCTGCTCTGGGGTACCCAGCACTCCTGGGGTACCCGTCACTCCCAGGATACCCGTCACTCCCTCACTCCCAGGGTACCCATCACACCCTCACACCCTTCCTCTGCTGCGTTTCCTTCACCTGTGTTCACAAAGGGGTTTTCCTGTGGCCACGGACCCTGTTTGAGGTTTCTAGCTTCAGTTTAACACAGCATCCCGAGATGCCTCAAGAAAAGTTCCTCAAAAGACAAATCAATTATTGGCTTAAGTTATTAGCTGGTGCTAACAGCTTGTTATGAAAACTAATATTAAGGCATTTTAAAAAAAATGCTTTGACCTGATAGAGTAATGGCTCCTTTATAAATCCTCCCTGTGGTTTGGTAACCTGACAGACGGTGCTAGTTGCTACGCATGCAGAATTGCGTGTTGTTTGAAGTGGGCTGCTCAGCCCACAAAGCTTCTTGTGCTTCCTCCTCCTCCTCCTCCTCCTCTGCTGGGGCTGCCTTGGCTGGCCAGGACTGGGCATGGCCCCCTGCTACCAGCGAGTGCCTTTCTGTGCTTGTCCCGTTCACTGGTCCCAAACAACGGAGACCGGGGTAAAGCAATTCCAGAAGAGTACAGCGTCAGCATGACTGTTCAGGCAATCACAGCTCAATCATTCATTTTAATTAAACTCCAGGAGGTTGACAGACAGCAGTCACCTCTGAAAGATGGGTATCACTTCATAACCCCTCTTTAAAATTGCTTGCCCCGAGGTTACACTCAAAGAGATCAGTCTAATTTCTCAAGCATAAAATATTGTAGGAATCTATTCAAACCTTGACATGCCAGGCTGCGATTAATCAGAAATTTGATTGTAAATGTCTTCTCAGAAAGAAATACAATTGTATGGAACAGCGTTTCTTCTTCCAAGGAAGTGAAAAAGCCGAAACGATGGTGTGGCAGACCCCGGACCAGAGTTGGAGGTGCCCCAAGCCCAATTTTTGTCTTTCTTCACCATGCCGTATTAAGGAATCACACCAGAGAACCCAAAGTAGCCCCTGGTAAAATACCAGCCCTGCAGGGACTTGGGTGGAAAGGGCAGCTGGAGTGAAAGAAACCCATAAATCCCTCTACTTGGCACTGATGAATTAGCTATTCTTGAATCAGTTTCATTGCTAGCTTTAAAATTTGTGCTGCCGCTTAGCGTGCTCATCAGTAAAGCGGGGAAGCGAAGACAGGGATGTGAATACACAGATGGACACCCCTTTCCCAGGGTGTAACCTCTAGCAAGGACACTGCTTGTTCCTTACACCTCCGCACCCTGCCTGGCCCTCTGCAGCAATTGGGGACGCTCTGAAAGCCTCGCTGGGCAATAATCAACATTTTAAGTCAAAACCTCGGTGTTTCAGGGTTGCTTGGTGCCATGCTGCTGCTTGTAATGCACGGGGAAAGAAAAGCACGGGAAAAACAAAGCACGGGTCAGAGAGCGATGCCGGAGCTGTGGCGGGGAGCCCAGACCCCAAAATGATACTCCACCCATTTATTTCCCATTTATCTCCGTTTCAGCCTCTGCCAGTGGCCAGGAGACTCCGGCAGGGTAACCACACCTGAGGCGCAGGGCAGCAGCATCGCCTCCCGCAAGAGGAGGGATACCCCGAGCACTCCGACTAAATCACTGCTTCTGTTTGCTTAGAAAGATGAAGTCAGGCTTCCTGCTCAAACAGTAACAACGAACAATCCCAAACTAATGTAATCCTCTGCTGGCAAAACCCCACCTGCCCATCGGATCGCAAGTGAAGTGCTGACGGCATCCAGGGATGCTGAATACAAATGGGCTGGGGTTAAGCGTTTCCAGGCCTTGGGAGATTTAACTTATAAAGACGTGTTTTATTTCTCCGAGCTATTCTCAAGCTGGTTTCAAAACGTACGTGTCACTTCATTTTCTTGTCTTTGTATTGCTTTGGGCTTTGAAATATCTTCTTTGCCAACCGAAGCTGAGCTTAGAGTAAGCCATCAGTATCAGCCATTCAGAATTAATGCCAAGAACTCCCAGCTAATATTTTGTTCATCAAAAGAGATCATTGGAGAAAGATCCTAATAATTCTTTGTCCTTTGTAACAGTATTAGGATGTAAAAGTATTAAACAGCAATTACGTGTTATCTGGTATGTAAATGGCTATAATTTGAATTTATGAATAAAGTATACTTCTAGCATGGCTAAAATGCGCAGCCCGCTCAATTGTGCAGGTATTACAGAGCGCTGGGGCTCGCGCGGGATTTATCACAGTCACTTTCATGTCTGCATTATGGCAGGGACTGCCTTCACCAGTTACATTTTTCAGGAGCCCTGAGGGCTCCTGGGGGATGGAGGGGGCTGGTGCTGCCCTGCGAGACCCCCGAGCAGGTCCCTGCCCTCTCTGCTGACCCCAGCTACGCCCCGACAGCATTGTGGTGCACGAGCTATAAAAACAAATGGGAAAAGTAGTTCTCAAAGGCAAAATTGCCCTTTTAATATATTGCAGTCAAAATTTTTAAGGAGCTGTCCAGGATCATGGCTTTCTCTTTTTCCACAGCCTGTATGCGGTGAACCCGTATTTGGGTTCACACGGTGTTGACATTGAGAAACTTCTCTATTACGCCACAATCTGGCCGAGTGAAAAAAGGAAATCTAAACCAACCCAACCCAACCCCACCACCAAACGCCCATAGTTCGCTGATGGCCAGCAGCAGCCCAGGCCCTGCTCACCCCAAACCAGCCCCGGCATCGCCCGACCACGCTGCATCCCCAGCCCCACGGCGCAGGGCATCCTCCCCACCACCCCGCCTCTGGCACTATAAACCATCTGAGAAAAGAAAGGGAAATATTTCTAGCAGTGAGTAAATTGCAGAAAGTTCAGAAATGGGGATTGATTTAGAAGCACCAACGCTGGGCAGAGCTTGTACGTCAATCTCTCACCCCATCTCTAGAGGCTCTGTAGGCAGTAGATGTGGGGGGCAGGAAAGGGTCTCCCCTTTCCCAAGCCAACCCACTACTAAAGCCTTCAAGGAGTAACTCGCTTCCGAGCCCTAACACCGCGCTGCCTGCCGCTTCTTTACATTTTGAGTTGTCATGATCTGCTTCTTCCTTAACGAAGTTTGAAAAGCTTACCCCCCGTCAGGGGAAAATACTCTCTTCGATAACAGTAAGCCTATTTTGAATGCTAAAATCCTCTTTCTTAATGGACTAAAAGGAAGCTGTTAGATTTTCAGCCACAGATGCTGGGATCCTCTGCTTTCTTACAGGAAATTCAGGCTGACACTTGGAGAGAGAGGATCCCAGGAGAGGTGTCCTCGGTGCCCTGCTTCCAGTCTTTCGTGTAGGTATAGGCATAACATGGTGTCAGATGAGCATCTGAGAACTGTGTACAAACCACTACCTGAGAGCCTCCTTCAGGGAAAAAAAAAAAGTTATAACAAAAATATTTGCTCTACGTTATCTTTTGCCATTGCAGTAGCTGAGGGATGTGCTAAAGCCTCAGGGGATTCCTTCCAGGAAGATATACAGAGCAAGAAATTCCTCAAAGGTTTTAAGAAAAGGTGTGGGGAGTGTCATTCAAGAGAGAATTTTTCATTTTCAAAGATCAAATTACACCCGGATCAAGGAAAAATAAGCTACACTGAAGAAAAAAAACCCCAGAATTTGGCATTCTAGGTCCATCTGCTGTTGAAAATATGGAAATATCATGAAAACACACGGACTGCAAAGTAGCTCCAGCACGGCCAGCTAGTGGGAAATGCCACCGAGCAAAGCGAGAATGAAAACCATACAGAAAGAGTAGAGTCAAGAGGAAAAAAAGGGGTGAAAGGATCTTAAAAACATAAAAAAGAAAAAAACAAAACCAGAGAAAAATCAGTGTGGGGTGGCAGTGGTAGAGAAGACAAACAGTAGGAGAGAGAAGCCCCCCAAAATAAAATAAGATAAAGGGGAGAAATTGGACCAACAGAAAAAAAGGACTGGGAAAGCTCCATGCAGCAGCAGGGTGACCAGAAAAACCACACCGGCAGGGTAAAAGGAAAAAAAAGTGATTTTACAGCTGGGGGTAGAGGGGACACCTGCACCAGGGGCAGGATCAGACCACGAGCTGTGGGATGCTGGGCTACTGCCTCACCCACCCGGCCTGTCTCTGAGGCCTCTCTCTAAGCGCTGCTTGGAAAAAGATATTAGAGAGAAAGTTAGTCCATTAATTATTAAATAGTAGGGGAGAATTAAAAATTGAAAGAAATGTTAGATAATTTAAAAAATAAAATAGAGCTGTGCTGCAGAGGGGGATGCTGGGTTCTGAAAAAGCAGGAAGAGACGCTTCAGATTGGTAAATAATTAATATTGCATTTAATTTATTCATATTTCTTTACTTTACTAATGTTCCAGAGAGAAAAGGAGGGTTTGAAGGATGGGGCTGTGTAACTGCAGTCACGAGGAGAGGGGAGGGAAGGTGGGGAGCCCGGGAGAGCCCAGCAAAGCTCTGGCCACCAGCAGCACAGCTGCTTTTTCTCTCCTGCTCTTCCAGCGTTACAAAAGACATATGTTTCACTACAGTTTTTACACTAAAAGTGTACTTTGATCTTCATTTCTGTCAACAAGGTGTCTAAAAATCAGCCCTGCTAACAGCCATCATTAATGATGCTATTCCTTGCGCACAAGGGGACGGATGAGATGCGCCTTTCTCCGGCACGGAGAGGAGGTATTCCCACACCCCTGCTCCGGGCTCTTGGGTCTTTACCATCATGGAGAGAAGTATTATGATGAGCTCCGGGCTGGTTCGGAGGGTGTAAGGGAGCACAGCAGGGTGCAAGGGAGTCCCCAGGACCCAGCCGGGCTCAGGATGAGGATGGGGCATCCCCGGTGCTGCTGCTGGTGGGTACCATTACACTGAGGACACTGGTCAGGTACTTCTCCATGTTTCAGTGCTTACCAAGGTGTCAGTTAGCCTTGGGCGTTATTTGCCCATCATTTGGAGGAGCTCTCATGCCCAGCCCCACCCACGCGTGAGGTCTCAGCAAACTGTTTGTCAGGGCAGGGCACCGAGGGACAAAAGCCCACGGGATGGCGCAGGTCCTGACCTCCCTGCTCCCACGCCCAAGGGGATGCGGTGCTGGTCACCCTTCCCCTCCCAGGACTTCTCTTCAGGTAAAACCAAGGAAAGAGTCGCCACCGACCATCGATTTCTGATTTTCTCCCTGAACTTTGTCCAACTGTCCAAACTGAGTTTGGGGAGTAAAGGATTTTCCTCTGACAGACCTCATCGGCATAATCAGCAAAGCCCTGTCTTTCAACCCCCTAATTTGCAATGTGATATGGTGGCACTTTTTGGCAATAACTGAAGTGATCTATAGTCATGAGGATATAGTCGCCGGGTAGAGGGGGAGATTTATGGCTCCGGCTATAACAGATATTTTTCTCCTCAGCAGCAATAAAGGCATGGCTGAAAGCTCTACAAAATCAAAATAAATGCAGAGAATGAGGAAGCTTGTCAGGTAATAAAGGAAGTTCTTTAAATCAATGGGGAATTTAAGGGAAAGGTGACTGGAGTTTTGGAGCAAGTGTTGCACAAGCCCAATAGCGCTGCGTAATGACTTCCAGCAATGCCAACTTTTACCCTGTCTGTGGTCAGGGCGATGTCTATTTTATAAGAGGTTTAAGCTTAATTAAAATGTTTTTATAGATCAAATTATACAGTTTTGCAGGTCTTTTATTTACTCCATGACAAACAAACGCCAACTACTAAATTATACATGTTGGGTGAGCACACGAGTATCAAGAGTGTCTGGACCAATGGCTCCTTCTGTAAAAAATCCCATGACTGGGTCACAATAAAACAGAGCAACTGTAAAAGCCTGGGTTGATGCCTTGGGAATGATATTTGCTATGCTGGCAGTCCATCCACGTGGAACCAAAACACCAAGGGTTGGGAGCTCCTCATGGCCAACGGACACATCAGGGACAACAAACAGTGGTCCTGGTTCGTCGGCTCTGGTGTTGGCAGCACCGGGAACCCTGGAATTGCTGCTCATGGATCCTATTTTCAACATTACACTGCCCAGCATTGCTGGGAGAAGTGTAACAGGTGCCGCGCTGAAAACGGCGCTGGCAGGTTGTCTCTGCCTTCGATGGTGTAAGTGCTTGAAAAGCAAATGCAAGGCACGTGTGTGCACAGCCCTCGGCATCCTACCATTGAAGCACCTCAGCAGCACCATCAGGATGCGCATGTGCCTCCGGCTGAACAAATACACGATATTATTGCTGTGCCGTAGTCGTCCCTATCTGCCATCCCTTTTTAATTCGCGTTTTCCTCTCCAACTTTACCACAGCTACAACACAAAGTATGAGCTAGGGATGGCAACAAGTCTTCTCACCAGCTTCTGTACAGACTTAGGAGCCTTGACTTAAGCATTGGAAGGCCTGAGGTGACTTGGTAAGCAAAAAAGATACGAAACCTAATGCGTTTGCCAAAACAAGAGAAAACAACAGAGAAATAAAATACAACACTAAACTGCTAAACTACCCTTGCCTCTCAGCTAGCAACGACAGTGTTCTTACTATTATCATCAATACAAACATTAATGACTGGTCTAAGCCTGTCACCCGGGTTCCTTCGGTGGTCAGCCGCAGGCAGACAACCTCTTCCCACACAGCTAAACCTAAGGGAGGGAAACACCAGCTTTGGGGTCAAACCAGCCGTTTCCCATCCATTAGAGGAAGGGGTCCAGAGTAACCTTCTCTAATAGACCACAGCAAAGTTTCTAACTTCACACAAACACCTTGAATTGCAGAACAGTAGAGATGTATTAATATATCAGAAAGTGAAGAAACTCAAACTGTGTCTATTATAATTTGTCCCTCTGAGTATAAATTTAAAAGTTTTGCTCAGTTGTTGAACCTAATCACACACAGAATGCAAAATTTTACACTGCCCTCCAGTGATTTCTTAGTGTCCCTCCCTACAAAAAGCAGGTGCTGGTGTATGAGCTACGCTTAAAATATACCATTATTGTATATTAGAGTAAGTATGACATATTCTTGTGTTTTGAGCAAGTGTAAATTAGCTGTCATTCATGAAGTACCAAATCATTGACATTGAATTCTTTTTCATAATATAGAAAAGACTGTTTGAACCTCTTATAATGAGGTATTGCACTGGCAGCATGTAAGAAAATGGTATAAGTGTTGGAGCTGGTTTCACAAAGTCTCTGGGTTCAGACAGCAGCGCTGCTGGCAGGGCCAGGACTCGGCAGCCCCCGGCTCCGCTCCCCATCACGCTGGGGTACCTTGGCCAGCTAAGTCATTGCACTGCAAAAATTGCAACCCAAAGCAGCGTGCATGACTCACGGCAGCTTGCGATCCTCTGTCTTGTCAGTGATACACAAGCTAATTAATCCCCTAAGGGACCATGGCATCAAGGTAATTTTTTCTACCTGTTAACTTAGCATCATCTGCTTGCTTGATACCGCTCTAAATAAATGGGTTTGAGCCTTCCTGGCAGCAGAGACCGGCACCAAACAGAGATAAGGCTCCCTAATAGACCCTCCAACAAAATCTCCTATGTCAGCTTCTTGCAAAAGTTCAAGCCCCGCTCAGCTCTGGAACCACATGGCACAGCCCAAGTGGAAGAGGCAAACATTTGGCACCTGATGTAAGGGAGCCCCAGGAGGAGCCGAGACCCACTAGCTCCCCGGTCAGCCCCTGGCACAGGGCTGCCACCCAGAGAGGAGCTCCCGGGTTTGGGCTGTACCTCCCCGGTCACCTTCCTAGCGGTGGGTGCTCCCTCACCCAGCCGTCACCCTGGGGTGGGCAGCTCATCCTTCCCCCAGCCCGCAGGTGGATGGAAGTGGTGTGCCAGGGCATAGCCTTCCTTGTCTGTGCTTTGAGAGCAGTGTGGAAAGATGGATTTCTGCTCCTACACCTGCTCGCTTCTTTCCAGTATTGTATGTACAAAGCATCAAAGAGATGTTGAAATAAAACTGTGGGTTCATGCTCTTCAACAAATGCAAAGGTCTACCATGAAAACAAGCAATTTATCTTTTGAGCTTAAAAACCCCCAGCCTAGGAGGAATGCAGTTTCACGTGCCAGCGCAGCCCAGAGCCACCGAGCAGACCCCTGCCAGAAATGGTGCTGAGGCCACCTTGCAGCCAAGTACCGCAGCCAAGAGCTGGGCTCCCACCCCAGGCGATGCTGGAGCCCCCAGCGTGCCGCATCTCCTCCTGCCGGCTGCCCCACCGACTCTCCCAGTTCCCGGCTGGTATCCCACGGGAGCACACAGGTACCGAGCACAGGTTTGATCAGGTTTGCTAAACAGTTCTTGCAGAAAGCATTCACTATAAATTAAAGTATTTGTTTTGGAGTTGGAATTTGTCAGACATCAATAAACTTGTCATCAGAAATAACATTGACAATTCAATCCCTGGGATGAACTTTCATTTCTGAATTGCTGCGTGTCCCGCTCAGGATCGGGCGTTCCTCTGCACCCTCAGCTAATGGGTTCCCAGGCAGTATTTTATCAAAGAAATGTGTCACGGCCTTTCTGTTATTGCTTCTTGTTTTGCAGCGTTAGTGTTAGTTATTAAAGCAAAGTGTGTATTTCCCCCCCCCCTTGACAGGAACTGCTGAGAGCTGTCGGTAACGGGAACCAGGGTAGGAACAGCTGGCGCACGTTTAATGGTGCATTGTTGCGTTGTTAACACAAAGCTGTTACATGCCTTGATAAACACATAACGGGCCTCATGAAATTAAAAGAAAATTAAAATGCAAATGTTTACACAAGATATATTTCCCCATCCCTTTTTTTATTTTATTTTTTCTAAACACTCATTCACCTGCATCGCAGGTGTGAGTAAGACAGCAGCTCCTGCGATAAACCACAGCTTGCAGGGTCCTACCGGTCGTGCCACCAGCTCGTGGTTGGACGTGGTGAGTGGGAGACACCCACATGGTCCCGCTGGACCATTGCCCTATTTGCAATTAACCACCCAGCTGTAACGAGGCAGCGCTCCTTACAGCAAGGGTGCTGCTCGTCCTGGCGCCGTTATGGCAGGAGCTGGCGGCTCGGCGCTTGGGCAGTGCAGCGCAGCGAGGGCCGAGATGGGTTACCCCCAATTAACAGGCAAGACCAGAGAGGTGAAATACGTAATACGGCTTCTTCCAAGGAAAAGAAATTACACTCCAGTCATCTTTGTGCAGATGGCTCCTTCATTAAATCTACACTAATTGCACCAGCTTGAGCCCTGCTTGATGTGCGCGTGAGGCAGGACTAAATCTTGGGAAGGGCCCGTCCCAGACAGGGAAGTCCAAGGGGCTTGGGGAAAGATGGGGGTAACAACATTTGGGTGCACCCAGCTGGGGATGCTGTTGGTCCTAGAGCACAGGGGTGGTGGGGAGCGCCTGGCCTGGAGGGCTCTTCCAGGCACAGAACACTCCGTCTGAGTTAAAGGGACAGGGATCTGGCTCTTGGAGATCTGCTCTCTTACCGTAATTGTTATCACTGCCCTTGGGAATATTCACCCATGAGGGGAGAGAGGAGAGGAGGGTTTTTTAGGAGCTGTTTCCACCATCTGATGGGCAATTTCCAAACCACCAGAGCCCAGGGAGTCACAAGAAGCATTTTCCACCGGCATTTGTTCAAATGCATAACTAAGGATTTACCTCCATTTGTGTTTGCATTTAACCGCTGATTTTTTAATTTTTTAAAAATTTTTATTTTGGTAGCACAGCTGTAAAATAGGACAAACGGGTCCATCTGGGCACGTGAGCGAGTCCCAGGACAGAGACTGATTGGAGCCACCTCCCTTTTGGTAAGTAGAAAGCGTCTCTAACTGATAATGCAAACACCTTAATTCTTTCACCAGCATAAAATCTGATGTTTTAAACTAATACTGGGAGATGAATTTGTCTAGACCAGAACTATATGACTATCCAGGGACCGAGGGTGCTCCACCGATAGGTTCATGCAAGACCCCGAAAGCACACGCAGGAGAGTGGCAGCGGACAGTGCCGTACTCTGTGTTCCCACAGGAATTCCCGATACAATCAAGTGTGGAGTTGTTAAATGCATCGTCGCTTCTTTGTCAATGCTGCATATTCAGTGCAATAAATTGTGGCTTCCACAGATGAAACGGCATTGACGTGTGTTATACCAACTCCCAGGGACAGCTTCCAAACAGGTCTATTTTCTACGCTATTGGGCAAGAGCTGATAAAAGGAGCTGTTTAATGGGAGGTGGGACAACCCCAGAGCTGTGAGAAGCTGCGGTCGACACAGACCCAGCCACAGCAGCACAAGGCGAGCCGTCAGCTGCTCTGGTCACCCATCTCAGGGATTACAGAAATGAAAAAATCCTGGTCCTTCATTCCCGACATAGCCTGGGCCTCGCCTGAATTCATCTTGGTGAAGCGGTTGTTCTGATACGACAGATTTTCCCCTTTTCTAAAAATCAAAGAGAGCTGTTAGTATTAATACTTCTGATGATATGTAAGTTACGTGTCATGCTTTCATACTTTTCCTTCTGAAGAGGAATCCCTGATTTGTTTGCACAGCGACATGGATAATCTGCCTTGATCCACGGCAGCATGTCAGTAGGTCACTAAAATGGTAACACTTCGTAATTTGTCTCAAGAGGTAAATGATTTGGTTTTTGTACTCTGCATCACTTGAATGCAGCATGAATTGCTGTAATACCACGCACAGTTTCCGCTATTAAGCTTCGATACTTAGAGCCGATAACTCCTAATTCCATCTAAATCTCTGAATTCACCCTCTGGTAAGGAGAAGCTTCGTTCTGGCCGTACCTCCCTGTCCCACTGCAGATGGCATTTGCCAGTTCCTCTTCCCAAATTTTCAGAGCATGGGTGAGGCTCCGCAGGAGGAGGGCACTCAGCTGCCTCCTATCCCCATCCCGTCTCATTACCATTCCACCTCCAGCATCCCACGGCACTGATGCGAGCTGCTTTCTTTCACTCCAAAGCCTAGATTACCTGAGAACTACACAGTTACCAACATACCCCATTGCAGCCCCATACCAGCCCGCATCGCTTCCATAAAACCCACTTGTACAGGGCTAAGGTTAATATTGATCAGTAAACCTCTACTCCAGCCACCGCATTCAAATATCCTTCTGCACGCTGGTGTTTAGTACTTTGGAGTTATTCACCCGCTGAGGCCGGAGTGGGATGGGCAGATAGCCTGCCCGCGAGGGCAGCATCCCTCGGGATGCCACGCAGGGGCTGCCCAGCCCAACCACGGCCACGGTACCGAAACGCTCCATCCGCTGCAAGGGGGACCACAAGATCATAGAATCATTATGGTTGGAAGAGATCTCAAAGATCATCAAGTCCAACCGTATACCTGATGCCACCATGCCTGCTAAACCCACTAAACCATGTCTCGAAGACGGATGCAGACTGAGGAAACCACCAGCTGGAGTTTTAATGAGCACAATTCACTTTCTACCCTTAAACACCAATCGAATCCTTTCTAACCTTCTTCCCTGGTGATCAAAGTAAAATCCGTTCAGAGCAGTGTGTAGACGTGCACTTCTATTGCTGAACACACACAGAGATGAAAAAAACCAAGTGTACATGATAGCCCTTAGACGATTCATCTTTTGCATTTGAAATGTGGACAGGTGCCAGCATACTTTTTTCCTGCTCCACTCGGTAATGGGTGAAGCAAGTCATCAGCCTTTTTGCTGGGGAGATGCCAGGGACTGCCCAGCAGCCTGCTGTGGTGCTCCCCAGTCAGCACGGCTTACGGAGCACACAGAAATAAGCATTTTGTCTTTACTTTTTTCAGGACAGACTTTGGAAATGATATCTTCTGAGGTCTCCATCTCTGCAGTCTTTGGGAAGCTGCAAAACCCGTTTAAACTCAAGTTTGTCACAGCAGTACTCGATGACAGAAAATATTGTACGGTCTTTGCCATCAGTTGTAAGCAATAGGGTGCCAGGGAGGGATGCGGCAGTAAGGGATGTGACCGTAATCACTGAATTGGTTAAAACCCACCCAAACCACAGCCCATGTCCTTCTCCTCTCTCTCCCTGTTAATACTGAGGTGGATGCCCGGCGACTCGGCTTGCATTTGTATAGAAGCCACTTGCATCGCACACAGCTTGCTCACGCTTTCTCTGTTTCAGCTTTTATCTTTATGAACTAAGATGTTTCTTCAAATGGCAGTTCCCATCCTACTCTGTATTTTGGTTAGCAGATGACTCAAAACTGGTCTAAACCAATTCGGTTTCAGCATAACTGCACAACTCCTACAGAACATTACCGTACCAGGTGTCCAGGGAGCTCAAGAGGGTAAGAGGAGTATGTTGGCCATTAGGTTTATAACCCTGCTTTGTTGTCTGAAATCACTGAAAAGATGAAATCAAATTTGAAAGACTCAGATTTTTAAGTTGGCGATTTATAAGTTCGTTTAAATATAATTGGTCATTTAAACTATGTGTTCCTTCCCTTGCCACATGAGTCAATAGAGACGCCAGGAGAGAACAGAGTGCCTTCCTGCCAAACTTCCTTGCTATCTATGGCTTTTCCTATATGTGAATTCTTAACGTGTATTTGAGGAAGCCACCTCAGTTCTAGAAGGCAGCACACGTCCTTTGTCCTCTCAAAGCCGTATGCCTGCAGCCACTGGGCAGGATCCCACCGTGATGCACGGGTGTCTCCACACGATAAATCCTTTCTTTCCTAATGGCTTTCACACTCTCCCTTCCATAGGCAAATTGCAAAGAAAATATATTGGGCTTAATCATCTATCTTTCCTTAAAAATGTACATTGCTAAGCATGCCTAGAGCTTGCAACTTAATTGAAAAAAGAAAGGAAAAGCAAACAACCAAAAAAGATCCCTCAGGTTTTTTTGAAGTAAATTGTAGAGTATAAGAGAAAGCCTCAAATATACGATACTTAAAATTTTCCTACGTAGATCGCTATAAAGTATTGCATTAATCCCCTCATGTGAGGTGTATATCCCATTAACTACGACCAGCGGAATGTTTAATTAAAACTCTAACTTCAGTGAGTAGGAAACCATTTTTCTCATAAGATGGTAATTAACAGGTATTAAAACTGCAGGGGAAAAAAAGAAAAAAAAAGAAAAGAATCCATTTTAAGCCATACCTACAAGGAAGATGATCTGAATTCTCCTTCTTTATGACATTTGGTCTTACTGCTGCTACGAGGTCGGTCAGTGTAATTAGGTCTGTTTGCAAGAAAGTCTTGGGGTCATTTGTGTTTGCAGGAGTTTTGAGGAGAGCCAACAGCTCCAGTCGTGCGTCTGCCAAAGAGACACCGCAGGCACTTCTGCTAAGACCAGAGCTCGTTTTCTCAATTACATCTTCCACGGTGTCATTTCGCCCTTTCCTCAGACTGGTGCAACTCAAAATTAACGGGTTCCTTTTGTCCAAACATGAAGGACATTGCCTTTATTTTTTTCCTCCCTTATTTGCAGCACTCATAGGATGAAGAAGGAAAAAAGCCCAATTACATTAGGTTTTCTGAAACTCGTCTTCCCTGCTAGCAAAACTCGCGGCAAGAAGATGTTGTCGTGGCATGATTTTATGTTGTGAGTAGCTAATTCAAGTCCTGGGGAGTAATTTTTCTGAGGTGCCAGTGACCCGATTTGCACGCTGGTTTTTGTCATAGCCCTGGGAGCTCAGAGCTGGCGGGTTCAGACCACCCCCGACTGCACAGCGGTTACGGATGCTGCACGTGAACGTGCGCGGAGCACAGGGCACCTGGGCAAAAGTACAGCGCAAGGCAAGGACCAAGAGATATAAGAAAGGGTGTTAAGTCTTCAGAGGAATGGGTACAGAGGAAGACTTTCTGCTGGTCTCCCTAGCCAGCCGAGAAGATTTTGGGTCCAGTTCTCCATGAACTACTGTGGCCAGGTTCAGGAAGGCAAGAGCTTTGTGTGGAACTCTTCGGCTAGTCCTCCCGCTTCATGGCCTTCCTTTAACCCGCTCAGTCACTTGCTTGGGAAGCGGGGGAAAAAACCACAACAAACCTGTAACAGAGCTAACTCTCATTGCCTTTCGGAAAGAGCCGCACTGAAGAGCTCTCGGAAGGGAAGGGAGCTTCAAACATCATCTGCTCAGTCCTACGTGACCCGACATCGTGCCTCCCTTGGGCTGCTTGTCGGCAACACTCCCAGTTTTTGGGGAAGTCACAGGTCCCCGGCAGCGGTGAGCCACAGCCAGTGCCAGGAGAGCGGTGGCCAGCAGCGAGGGGATGAACGTTGAGCTGTCTGCCTGAGCAGTGCACCCAACCAACTTCCAAAGGAAGAATAATGCATCCCTAAGACTGCCTTGGTTATATGTTAACGGGGTGCAGGACGTGTCTCAACCGCACTACAGTTCTCACTTTCTCATTGAGCGGAGGAGGAGACGGTCGGTGTCTCCTGTGGGAGCCATTGCCGCTGCTCCCATGTCCAGTCTCCTGGGCAAGCCCTGGGCAGCGCCTGGAGAAGAACAGCCTGCCGGCAAGGCACCAGCCTCTGAGACTCACGGTATTCCTAGCTGGCAGCTAATGACTACATGAAAAACCATTCAAGTCATGAAAAGGCCATTTAGGCTGGTAATAACCTATATCCCTGCTGAGCAGGACCTGGCTGCGGATGCTCAGGCAAGATTCATCCTGCAAAGGAAAATTCTTTATGGACTTCCTAGGTTATTAACATAACAAAACCCCCAAGTTATCTAAGCGGCATATAGCTGTGCGATTTTTCTGCTACTGATAGATACATGTCTTATCATTAAATCCTCTCGCATAATTTTGGGAACACAGCTTTTTTCCTGTGATGAAAACAGAGTAACTTGAAAAAAATCCTTGCTTCACAATAATCAGTTAACAACAAAAATAATGTTTAAATGCACAGTGACTTCATACAGGCATAGTCTTTGTACAGGCAAAATATGTTCAGCTGGAGCCCAGAGGAGTACTGAATATTTAAAGACAATAAAATTCTGATCCTAAAACTAATTTATTCTACAACCTACCTTGTATTTATCAGAACACTTAATCAGAAAGAAACAACTGATTTCAGATGATGCCAGTCTAATCAAGGAGATTATCATCTAGTATAATAAAATTATCACATTGTAAAATACAAAAGAAATACCTACTGTAAATGCATAATCCCTTCCGTCCTAATGTTACAACAATCTATTCTTAGGTGTAGTCAGATATATTTAGTTTGCTGGTGAACTCAGGTGATCAGTGAGCTCAACTCAAATATAAAAAGTAGAGTCAGCAGATGCATTAATTTGCATTTTTAAGGTAACATCACTCAGCAGCACTGACAAAGCAAACCTACGGTTTTATTCACGCATCTTGGATAACCATTAATTGCAAGCTGTAGTACCGTGCTTTGGTACGGATGGTGCTATCCGTGCTTACCGTAGCATGTTCTTGTGCAGCTGCGGTAATGTACAGGGGTGGGATGGGAAGGATGGTGGGACCGGCCGAAACACCCCAGGGCTAAGGGAAAGCTTTGAGTCCACCCCAGCTGAGATTTCCCATAACGGGAGAAAGCAGACCCCACTGTAAGGCATTGCTTGGGGAGGTAACCGTGTACCACAGCCGCCATCGACCTGATTTCCAAGGTGGAAATCAGTTGTGCAAAATAAACACGTGCCAAGTTAACAGGCTGCCCCAACCTCGTGCTGCATGTGGGGAGCCGTGCTCTGTCCCCCCACTGCAGGGGAGAGGAGGGACGGGACAGGGATGTGCCCTGTCATCGACCCTGGCAATGGGAGGATCCCGGTGAGGCATCCTGCCAGTCATCCCCAGTCCCAGAGGGAACGGGGCGCCACGACACCCACCGTGGTGGGGAGGGGGCTCTTAGCACACCCACAGGATTAGAAAAGCTGAAAAACAGGGAATGCATTGGGAAAAAAAGAAATAACCTCGTTTCAGTGGAGATCTGGGTAAAACCAATGGTGTAATTGCAAATGGATGGCTTCAATAAACAAAACCAGCCAGATTTCGTGGAATATTTCTGGCAAAGCCAGGGGAAATGCGACCATACAAATTACTGTGGCATTTTACCTATGTTATCCAGGCAGCATGTTTTTGTGTGCGGTTTGTTTTTAGGAGAAATGCTAAACAGCCCATCAAGACTTCAGCCCTTTCAGCCCACACAACCCTCTGTTTTGGGAGCCACCACTGAACCGGCCATCCTTCTCGCTTTCTCCTTCCCAGTCCTGCAACAGCATTTTGTCCTCTCCATGTGCTATCCCCCACATTACACCCGAGAGCAAACTAATTGCCTCTGGTTTGCTTTCCCTGTTGTTTTGGAATAATTATCCGAACAAAATTTTAAGATGCAAGTGAGAAAATGCCAGCATCAGAGAAGCTGCAGGCAAAGCTAATTGCTTGATCTGCTTATGTAGATCTAATTTAAACCAGGAGTTGAACTTCTGGAACCGCTGCTTATTTCCTTGGAGGCACATCCATCAGTGTGATGTGAGTAATTTCAACGTGTAGAGACATTTTTACCCTTCTCTGTAGGTATAATTCTGTTAATGCAGGTGAGCGGGTGCTTCTGGGCATGCAGCCACCCCCACCTGAACAGTGAATAAGTAAACTTGTAGTATGCCCTTCCCTCGCTGCAAAAATGCTTTGTTGGGATTTAATTTTTCATTAAAAACCCTATTGAAAGTGTCCTGTGACACCCCAGGAGCCCCTGCAGCTGGGGTTGTTGCTCCACCACCTTACTGCTCCCCATAGCAGAGCATCACGTACCACAGCCATAGCTACGCTTTAAAAGAGAGAGGAAAAGAGTTAAAAATGTGCTTTTCAAGCAGGTTCCTTAATGGCTATGGGTTCTGCAAGCACCTAATTCCTCAGCCTGGGGTTTCTCATCTGAGGGAGCTACGCCTGCTCCCAGCCAGGGCCCCAAATCCTCAAAGGCTTCAATCAATCCCAGCCGCATCCAGGAGGGAGATGTGGGGAGCTGGCTACAGCCCGTGGCACACAGCTGGCCTCTGCCCACGCTGCCCGACACCCGTGGTGTGAGTTAGAGCAGATATATACTTCAGTCGACAATCAATAATGACAGTCTTATGACACTTCTGATTTTTAGCTACATTTCTACACCCTCCCTCTCCCCTTTTCAACCCCTTGAATCACAACTCTAAAGCCTCAAAAGCCATTCTCATGTTGGGTTTTTACCGAAATCCCACTGCAGGGCGCATGTGAATGTTTGTAAATGTGTGTGCAGCATGATTAAAATAAAAATGTTGCGTTTTCACAGTTTAATCAAACTGTAAAATTAATTAGTGGTGTGGCTTATTCTACACTTCTTCTTACAGAGAAGTGAATGCAGTGAAAGTGTTGCCCAAATTCGTAATTGTTGAGCTAGTGTAATAAGTGTGTAGAAGAAGGGACCCTTGAGACACACAGTTGAGCCCCAAATTGCTTTTTTATTCAAGATGAGCCCTAGCATCATGGGAGCACCAAGAAGAGCAGCAGAGCTATCACAGGCTGGCTAATTACTTTAGCAAGACCTGCTCTATTTAAAAATAAATTAAAAAAAGAAAAAAAAAAAGCCGGTGCTAAGATCAGACCTTGCGGCAATGTTTATTCCTTGCCTGGCAGTCCCTCACCAAGAGCTTTGCAGAGGATGCCCTGTGAGCGCGGCCCCATGAAAGGTGCGGGGACAGGGCTTTGCTCTAAAAAAATCCCAGTGCAACTGAGGTATAAAAAAAAAATAAAAATGCTGCAATCATTTTTCCTCTACAGGTATTAGTAATAAAGAACAGCAAAAATAAGCCGAGTGTGCCATTAATAGGATTGAACAGCGATAGAGAGATTTTGGCTCTGGCTTGAGTCGCTGGTTCTGGGCAGCAGAGGTACTTGCTGGCATTCAACGCAACGCTTCCTTGTGCGTACTTCTCCTGGCCACTGAAGGATTTGAAGAATGACAGTAAGCAAGCTTTAATCCCTGGGAAGTACCCAACATTCCCATATTCTGGGGAAAAAAAACCCCAAAACAACCTAGATGAGCTAATACTGAGTACAGGCAGAGTTAAAGACCTGGAATCCTACAGCCATCAAAAGATACAAAATATGGCATCTTGACCCGATACCATAACACACATGTACGAGTTATGATTAAGACTTTCCAAAGAATCCAGGAAAAGCCAAGCCCCAAACCGAAATTGCTATGTAGAAACAGCAGCTGTAGCTCAATGCAACTAAGACTTCTTTTATTCAATTTCTGCCTTTCGATATCTATTTATTGCAGGGAAACACAATACCCGAATCAAACATTTTTCTGGAAGTACACTGCACAAGAAGAGCACAGAGCAGGAAAGGCCAATTTTTCCAGTGTCTTCTGCCAAGTATATTTTGGATAGCACTTTGTCCCTTCCTGGTGATGCCAGCCCAGCTTGCAGCGCCAGGTTTGATGCCAGGGGTTCACCACCACTCTCTGGCACAGACATAGACCTGGCAGTAAAGCATTTTGTGGAGTTTATAGCTTGCATACTCCCCACTGCCCACGTTTCATGTGATGTTTCTTTCTTAAAACTACCCAAGAAGTGGTTATTTCAATGATTTAACCAAGGTGCTTTTTCCAACTACTTCCCCTGCCCCTGCCTTTCCATCACCAGTGGATGTTTTAGGCATGATGCACTTGGGTGTCTTCCTCCAGATTCAAGGGGTGACCCCATATGAGCCCCGGGGTCAGCCTAAGCAGGGTTGTCCCTACCAAGGATCACCCCAAAACAGGTCAGACCTCACTGCCTGCTGCTCTCCAGGCTTTTCCAACTGCCTTGCCAGGATCTGGCATTTGCCGAATGCCACTTCATCCCAACCCCAAGGTGAAGGGCAGGAGCAACATAACTGTCTGCCCAGCCAGCTCCCACGGGATCTCCTCACCCTGCAGAGATGGGCAGAAGTTACTAACGAGAATGTCTGATGGAGAATTTATCCTGTCTGGCCTCCACTTACTTGCTCCAGGACATTTTGCATGGTAAGCTATTTGCAGCTACGGCCGCTAACCCTCTCCTAGCATCAGGAAAGTCTATTTGGGGAGGGAGAGCTGCACGGAGGCTGTGGTCCCCTGCAGTGGTTTGACTCTAGAGTAATTTAGACCTAGGAAACCCAGGCTGGTGCCCCTGAAAGTCAAATGAAATCCAATACTTTGGAGGAAAAAGCAGCACGGTGCATTTAAAAGAAAAAAAGACCCCCCAGTGCTACAGACCCATCCAGCTTCCCCAGACAGCCTAACACAATCTGGCTCCCCTTTAAGGTCCCTAACCCAATCATCTCAACATTAGCAACAGACTTGAGTGGAACAGATACTGCAAATAAATACTGAGCAGTTACAAAATGTCAGAAGGCCACAACGAGCTCCCGTGGTTCGATCGCTTTGCAGCGATGGTTGGGGCTGGAAGTCCCGAAGCACTCTCTGCTTTTTGGAAGAGTTGTTTTCATGGTGTGCCGTTTCCTGCCTTGCAGGGATGCCAGAGGCTTACACCGAATCTGAGTTAATATTATGACCAGGAATAAGTACTATTTGCTTTTCAATGATTAAAAAAAAAAAAAAAAAAGCCAGCCCAACCAAACAACCAAGCCACGCTTACCAAATACTTTTTTATCAGGAAAAAAAAAAAAAGCACTGAAAGAGATCATTATGACAATACCACCTCATGGGAGAGGAGTTTGGTCTCTGTTTTATAAGTAGCCAAAGTGCGAATGGTCCTTATCGGACACAGAAACCACACAGCCAGCCGGAGGTTTCCCACTTGCCCAGGCCAGGTACAGACAGCTCTTCTTCACCCCAAACCCCAGGCTCAGCATCGTCCCTGCTCCCCTGTAAAGCAGCTTTGAAATGAGGTGGGAAGGCAACTGCCTGCACACCAGGGAGCTCCTGGACCATGGATGTCGTCTCCCCAAAAAAGGTCCAAAGCCTTGTGCTGGAGAAGCTGTCCTTCAGGAAACGTAGGACATCACAGCGGCACCCAAAAAGTCGCCTTGCTCTGTGACAGAGAGCCAGTTCTGGTCTCAAAGTGCTTCTGCCTAAGGACAGATGCAACCCAGCTGGCAGAAAGCAATACCTCGCTTTGATAATGGTTTGGGTTTTCTGATATATACAATATAACTGCTTTGCGTTTGGGTTATTGTCGGTATCTCGGGTCAGCGAGTGGAAGTGCTGAGCAACTTGGTGGAGACCAGGGCCACGGAGCGCACAGCTTTGATGCCAGCAGAACCCCACAAACCCACAGCATTAAGAGCTCCAAACTGAACCCACAAGTTCTTCATTGAGGTGACAGTGATTACTTTTTTTTTTTTTAAAAAACCCCACTCTATTGGTTTTTATTTTCCATCAGGTACATGTTGCTAATACATGTAGCAAGGCTATAGCATGGACACCTTGAATATGCACTAGTCCCATACCTGGACATGGAGTAAACAGATGGGCTTGGATAAATGAAAATCAATGAGCTAGCAAGGGCTTCTCTCATTCCATTGATCCGAGCCTCTGGGCAGCAGACACAACAGCGTGCCAAAGGGTGTTAACCTAGCGCAAGGATAAATTTCACTCACGGGAAGTACAGTAACAAAAACTAATAGCAGCACAAATGCAGTCCAGAATGTCATTGATCCCCAAACATTAGATGACGGCATCAGATAATTTAACGAACAGTAAAGATCTTTTAAGAGGCGCAGCAGCCTGTTTAGCATTGCCTATTTTATCTCTGTACCATTCAAAGCCATATGATGCTGTACATCTTGTTCAGCATGTACGTAACAACCATTGTTTAAACACCGATCTACAAACTATATTCAGGCTTATAAATTCTTATCGTATTTTACCAGTAAAGGTCTTACATTTTTTCCCTCACTAGAGATATCGCTAGGACTTCTTTACTACACAGCAGACACTTCCTGCAATATTGCACAGTCACATCTACATATGTTGTCATCGAAAAGTCTCTTAAATAACATCTGTTGTGGTCTAAAGCTGATGATCCGTGGGTAAGCGCACATACGCTTACCTCCAGTTTGAGAGGCCCGGGGCTCTCGGGGTGTTGGCTCTCTGAAGGGGGGGCCAGGATGGGGTACAAGGGGTAGTTTTCACAGCACCTGTTGGTTCTTCAGGTTCGGACACTGGCGATTAGGTTGTGCTGAGTTAACCTCCGCATACCCGCCCACAGTTGCCACGTGTGGATAAACAACCATTCAAGGTTTCTTTCATATATATATAAAATATTAGACATCTACTGTAACATAGAAATAAGATTTTCCCCCAAAGTATTGTCTTTTTTCAGGGACTGTATCTTCCTGCTGCTGAAACCAACGGTTCATTTTTCATCGACTTCAATAAAAGCAACACCCAGCCTAGATACGCCCGTGCATTAGTATTGTAAGGAACATCCGCACCATCACACAGCGATACATCAAAGACAGCAGATCTCAAAATAACATTGATCTGCTCCAGAGATTTACAATCGTTGTTAAAATACATCTTCAAGGTATACGCAGTAAAAGCACTAACAACTTAATGCGTTAGAAGATTTATAGGAGCGTGTCACAGCCAGTGACAAGGTTTTCAAAAGTTATCTGAAGTTTTCATTTGCATCCCTGGGAGAAGTGGCTGGTACAGAGGAACATGAGCTTGAAGCTGTGATAAAACCCGGAAAAAAAACCCAACAAACTACAGATGAGCTCCTTGCAGTTGTACTCAAGCCAAATGTTGACAATAGGGTAAAGAAAAATTCCTGCAGTCAGGTTTTTCCGGAGTCTGTTAACAGTTGCAGAGGAACCTGCTGAAGAGCTGCACGCAGCTTGACCCCTTTGCCCATCAAAGGGCTTAGCCACCAGCTTGGCCACCATGGGCCATGGGGCAAAGTCCCATGAAGCTCCAGGGAAGGTACAGGGACTGAACACCGCCTGGTAGGACATGGTGCTAGGTCAAACGGGAAGGTCTGACTGCAGATCTCCATCTTTAGCCCCAAAACCCCACATCTGCCTTTTACCTGCCCAGTCTTTCCCCATGCATCGCCACCCATCTCCATCCATGACGCTACGGCCTTTGCCTGTTTTAAATGCCCAGCACTTGGTCACACCAGTTTGGAGCACAACCCCCTGTTTTACAAAGCACAGCCTGTTTCCCAGTGGTCTGTGACAGTCAATACGCAAACACCATTCTCTCTGCAGCTGAACTTTGGGGAATGAAGAGTTAATGTTCTCATCTGCACGTCGGGCCCAGACATGACTACGGGTCCTTGTCTCACTTCTACAATACAGTGATTTCTATTTCAAAATATTACTGACTTGCACCCTTCTCTTCTTGAAAGATCCCTTCTCAGGGGTCTGAGAGGTTGGACAGATTTGATTCCCTAGCGCCTGTGCCTCTTAAAATGGCAATAATTATTGGTAGGCAAAGCCTCATTTCTTTCCAAAAAACCTGGAAGGAGTGAAGCCATGCACACTGTGCTGTTCCCCCACAAGAAGGAGCCAAAAATGGTAAAAAGGGCAAAAATGAACATGCATTTCATTACCATTTTTTGATTAGCAGTTCCTGAGCCATAACCTCTAATGGCAGTAATTAACTCACTGAGCTCTCACCTAGGCTTTACAAAGCCCCTGATGCATGCCAGAGACTCGCCATGCAGGGCAGTCGCATCGCTACACAGCTGTGAGTTTTAAGATGTTGTAAAGAATGTCAAGGAACAATAAACATGATTGAAGAGCTTGTTTGCAGGAACCGTTCAAATACTCTCACCATACTGTGAGCAACAACAGAAAAAAAAAAAAAAAAGGAGAAAACAGGCTTAATTGTCTTCATTACGCCTATCAGAAAGACAAGCTACTTGGGAAAGCAACAGACAGGCTCACATCGGCCAAGACTTCACTAAAATACTGAAGCTTGTTCTGCTTTAGTTTCCAGTTGTCACTGTGAGAAAAGACATTTTCAGAGTATAGACAAGCAGGGAATTTGGTACAACTGTGGTTTTGTGCCTCTTGGATGCACAAATATAATCCCTGGGTTATCAGTTCCAATTGCCCCAGTATAATCTCTTCCCCAAGGACTTCATCTTTCAGACTAAAGACAGGTTTGGTGCTTGTCACTACCTCTTTTACCCTCAAAATTACATGAAGCCAGGACTTGTGCTGCTCTACTTGAAGTTCTAAAGCTTTTTAGAGAGGTCTTCTGAAAAAGAGCACTACAGATATGCTCTGCTGCACCAGAAGGGCTTCCTCAGAAAGCTCCCAAGTTGTTACAAGGGGAGTATTTGCTTAACATCAAAGTGTTGTACATACGGAAATACAAAAATTCATTAGAGTTATCATTTTTCCTGTGCCCCCAGTACATCAGATCCCCAAAGAGCACGTGGGTGCTCACGCCGGGACCAGAGGGCAAGCATACGGTTCCACCCCATTGCGTTTGAGTTACAAGTGCAGACGTTGAAGGCGCTTTCCCATTCCGTCTCTCACGAGATGTGCAGCCTGTGAAGGTGCAAACCGTTTCAATGAAGTGCTTGAGGCAAGGCTGGACAGGCAGGACCCTGCCGACATGCCAGCCCACGGCTAAATTGTGACCCCGGGCAGGGTGGCCCTGGCCAACGGCCACAGCTCATTCCTCCTGCCAGGAGCCCCGAGGGGAACGCGAGTCCCACAGCCGCTGTCAGGGACCGGCAGGATCTTGTCTTTAGCAAGGGGAAGGGTGCAAGCAAGGCAGTATTTCTTTACAAAGCCTTTTCTGGACCTTCTTCACAAGGGGAGCTCCGTAGGGGTTAGTGATACCCCATCCCTTCCTTCCCCAGCATCTCCTCTTGGAGCAAGGACGGAGTTTGGCAAGGACAGTGCACAGACAGATGCATCCCCTGTTATCAGCACCTTCTGGATCATTCCGTATTTATTTTCCTAGGCTAGGTCCTGCTCCCAGAGGTTGGGGGATTTCCTCAGCTGCTGCACTGCCAGCAGCTCCCACCCTCCATTACAGAGACAGAGACTTTCCTCCCTTTGCCTCGACTCCTTCTCAGCAGGCACAGAAAACACAGCTCTGCACAGACAGGTTAGTTCACACACAGAAACACAAAGCCATACCTGAGATTTTCAGGGACACGCTCTTATTCCGCCAGGTGAAGCCTGCGACCTTCCCCAGCCAGCCTAGGGCTGGGAGCCAGCCTCTCCCCTCAAGCAAGGACCTCTTCTCATCAAGCCCATGGGTTCCTGCTGCAGCACTTTTACCATTGCAGCCCCAATCAACACCCCCATCGCCAACCAGGTGGAGATGTCTCTGCCCCACCTGAGGAGCAGCTCATTAAGCCCCCACCACTACCCTGCCAGAAAACAATTGCCTTTAAACGCTTTATAAATCCAACAACCTTCCCTATTAAAGCCGGTGCTCCGCTAAATCATTTCACCACTTAATAGCTCAAGGTTCAATCTGTACTTGACTTCTCTATTTACTGTTTTCATGCTTTCTATTACTGAAGGCATTGGTCTTAATTAAATGCAATTACACATCTCCTGATTAAAAGCTGCATGTATGGCAGAAGAGAGCAGCACAAACCAGCCCTGCAGGGGGATCGCAGCCAGGGGATGGTGTCTCCTCGCACGCCCCGTTGTACCCTCGCCGTAACCAGGACAAGTGCATCGGATGATCCGAACAGTCTTCCTTCAACATTTCAGAAAGACCTGATATTTGCCCCTCAGATGTATAAACAGGCACAACAGAGCTTCTCCTCCACCAGCCCTGCTTCCCAAGGATCCAGCCAGGATCTCCACCCACTGCCTTTATCCCTCCTTTTTGTAGGGTAGTGCTTCATCCAAGCAGCTAGAAATATTTGTTGCAAACCTTGAATGAGTTAATATTGTCCAGGAAAAAGAATATCCCATTAAATATATACTCAAAAGGAAGTTTTCTGATGGCATTGCAACCAGTAAAGTAAAAATCCTGGCAAAATTCAGCTGTCAGCTCCCAGGCAGGGTCTCTGGGTCCTGCAGCTCTGCGATGCAGCAGTCTGGAAACTCAGCAGCTGCTTCATTTAATTTGAAATGGGAGAGTTTTGAGGAGTAAGGAAAGGAGCAGTTTCGAAGTGGCTGTGTGCTGTTTTGACATGCAGTCCTTCCCTGGGGAAGGCTGGCGGGGAGGCACGTGTTGCCTCTCTGAGGCTGCTAAAATGATCAACAGGACAGTAGCAGTTCTAAAAAAAAGTGTTATTTCTAGTCCTGAAGGGACTCTGACGGGAAAGAAAACCTCTGAGAAATACCACTGAAAAGTTAAACCTACCAGCCATCACGCTGAAGTGAAAAGGTGGTATTGATTTACATTTTTTATGATTAATACCATAGGAATGGAGCAGTCTAATTTTAATTGACATAAATCACAGTAAAGCAGTCTATAACTTTTTAATTGACCCGCCGGCTCAGTCGAACATAAAATAGCAGAGTAAATACCGACAGACCGACGTGCAGTTGCATGGATGTGGCAGAGGGGAGTAGCACTGTGGGGTGAACACGTCAGCCCTTCATCCGCCTCCTCCTTCCCCCTCTTCCTCCCAGCCCGGGAGATGCTCGCGAGTGGGTCCAACCTGCCACCGCCTCCACGCTGCCTCCCCACCCGTGGGCGCCTGGAATCTCAATATAATAAATATATTAATCAGGACCCTTTTTTATTCCAGGCATGGTATGCTAGTCATTAGTGGTGTGTGTATGTGCAGAGTGTGTTAATCTGTAGCTTATTCCCTTAAGGAGTTTTAATATCATACTGGAAGTGCCTCCAGCTCTTGTTTAGGTTGGGGGAACCTCTCAGGTGAATGGTATTGATGCAGCGTGCCCAGCTAGTGACACACCTGAGCATCAGCATGAGCTGACTGCATGAGGAATCCCCTGGA
>NW_009603444.1:50527-58278 GCF_000690535.1 Cariama cristata
GGAAAAATTCTTGACTGCCATTTTTCTGGTTAATTGTTAAAAGTGTTGACCAAAAACCTTGTCACGGACCATGGTAATTTAATAATAATATCTGGTAAACAAAAGTTGTAGCTTGAAAATATTTTATAATTTTCTCTTTTTTTTTTTTAAAAAAAAAAATTAAGCTCTTTTCTTAAGAGCTTAAGTGGAAGTCTTGAAAATAAAGAAGTAACACTATTTGCTGAGACTATGGAACACTTCATTCACGGATTGTGAGCTACTTCACAAATACGCAATGGACACGACTTGGGCTTCGGAGCTGTTCGGTAATGTCAGATTTCCATGTCCTCTCCGCAGAAACTCTGTTGAGCACTGTCCCTCCTCAGGGACCAAGAGGAAAGGAAATCTCAGTCACTTTTGCGCCTTCTCTGTCAGAACAAAGGTAGATTTGGAGATCCGACGGTGCTGTTGTCTTCTGCTGTTGCAACAGCCACTGCAAACTTGCTTATGGCAAGGATAAGGAAGATTCGTTGTCTTGGCAATTTGTGATGCTTATGCTTGTGTGCTCTGCTCAAAATATGTCTTACTGCACTTCAGCAACTAAAAAGAAGTAATGTGAATATGGCTCAACGCCTTTTAAAATTTCCCAGGAAGGCTATGCTCCATCAAAATCTTCTCTCAGCACCACTTTCCACACATCAAGTTATTTTACTTAGAGAAGAACTGCAGTCACAGCCCTCGCCGGGGTGTTTTAGTGCAGCTGCCTATGGGCAGCACATCTGTGCTAATAAATACTCCTTTGACAGATACTTCAAATTATTTGCATGGCAGAATAGATCAAGTATTAAGAAGAGAAAAAGGAAAGGAATTCACCGATACCATGTGAAATCAAATTAAATGAACCCCCCAGCATCTCTCACCTAGCTGTTTTGGACCAGACTGCCAGAACAGGTCTGGGCTTAGGGACTGGTAACCGTGCTCCCTGGAGCTCATGCCTACAGCTTACACACATTCCTTGCACTAAAGCATCTAAAAAGACGTCCAAGATCTCTGCTGGATCATGTTATGGGGCCCAGAACCACCAGGTAACATCTCCAAAATGATGACAGTCTTCATCAACAACTTTCTTTACCTGTCATCTTTTTTGCATCCACAGGATGATTATTTTTCCTTTTTTCTCCTCGTGCTAACAAAACCAAGCCTTAGTCGCCTGACTGAAAAGAACTGTCCTCCTCAGGGAAGCTCCTAGTGCTCCGTCAGACTTTACTGTCAGGGTTCTGCAACTCACTGGGACAAACGCAAAATCACAGAATCACAGAACGGTTTGGTTGGAAGGGACCTCAAAGCCCACCCAGTTCCACCCCCCTGCCCTGGGCAGGGACACCTCCCACCAGACCAGGTTGCTCACAGCCCCATCCAACCTGGCCTTGGACACTCCCAGGGATGGGGCAGCCACAGCTTCTCTGGGCAACCTCTGCCACTGCCTCACCACCCTCACCGGGAAGAATTTCTTCCTTGTATCTCATCTAAATCTTCCCTCTTCCAGTTTAAAGCCATTATATGTGAGGGGATCTGGCCAAAATATCTATTTTTTTTCTCCTGGCAGGTTGGAGCTCACCATCTCCGGTGGGCAGCATCCTCCCAGATGCCTACAGCAGACAGGACTGGCACATAAACAGGCAATTTAATGGTGATTTTTACAGCGGAGCTTTTCTGAGTGCGGTACTCTGTCATTAAAATAAGGAGAAGTCAGCTAGGCGAGTGTGATGCTCTGGTGTCACCTTATTATTTGAGCTTTCAGTAGAGGAAACCAGTTTCAGGTCTGCACTGAATGGCTTCAGTAAAATGATGGCTATCATTTAAGGGATAAATAAAACCAGATAGCAGTGTATCTGAGGACATCCCTCGGTGCCACAGCCTTACCTGGGAAACTATGTGAAAGGAAACTCAACAAACAATACCATATCTGTGCAGAAAGAGAAGTGATCTTCACGGTAATGACTTTTTTATCACCGGGTGTGGGGGGGGAAAGAACAATTTACTTTGCTGGTTTCCGTTTCTCCATCTACTGTCAGATGAAACAGCGGGTGGACATAGAACCTTTTCAAATGAGAGCTGGCAGGTTCATGGGAAAATACTTTAAATATATTCGAGTCCAACACTCTCTACTTTATATTATTCATGGTAAGCATGATTTGCAGCTCTCGCAGTGTCAATTTTTTCTACTAATTGTTAATGAAACAGCCAGATCTCCTCGGGGCAGAGGGAGGTGTTGTTTTCTAATTTTTCAAATCAAGGATATCGTAATAATCCCTCATTAATTCAATCATCTTTCTGTCAGATAACTGCTGTATAATTTAAGGGGTAAGGTTTTAAATAAGGATCCTGGCAAAACCATCAGGTTGATTTAATACATATCCTCCATCTAAGTGAAACTCATAACCCTTGGAAACAAATGAGTCTGAAAATTAAAGGTAGATGGCAATGGAAATGTCGTAACTCTTCATATAGGTCTTCTTTTCTTTCTCTCTCTCTCTTTTTTTTTTTCTTTTTCTTTTTACCAATCTCTTCTTGTTATTTTTTACCATTTGGAAAGAAATACTGATCATACTCCGTGTCTGCTTGTCCAGCCCCTGGGGCTCCCTGGAAGACGTCTTTTCCATCCTTGACCAGTTTTGAAGGAGAAGCAGCAGAACTTGTCGGGTCTCAGCCCCGTGCCGCTCCCCAGCACTCACTGCTGCCTGGGGAGCAGCTTGGCAGAGACAGCACCAAATTCTGCCCCGTCCTTGGCAAAATGCCGTATAAACAGCATCGACTAAATGCTTGTCTCCTGTTTACTGGCTCTGCCCACAATTATTGGCTGAACCGTGCAAGCGTTCATCGGTCCAAATGTTGAAAAAATTGGGTAGAATTGAAATGCAGAAAATACCTAGATCTCCTGGTTTTTGGGGACACATCTTAAGCCATGTCAGTACTTCCCACAGTGCTAACATTGGCTAACCTCTCTACAAACATTATCCAGTTTCTTTAACTGAGTGCGACACTCGGTTCCCTCATTTTCCTGGCCGTCAGGTTATATCACTTAGGGAAGACACTTAGGAGCCCCTTGTCATGCAAACAGAATCCATCTGCTCTCCCTCTGCTTTCCCTGGCTGGCTGGGCACGTCCTGCCAAAGCCAAAAAGCAAGAAGGTGCTATTGAACAGGATTTGTTAAGAGGAGATATCTTTGAGTCAAGGAGAGCAAGGAAATTTTCGCTGTCTTTTTTTAAATGTTGCTATGTTGAACCAAAGCATCCCTCTCTAAACTGTTATTGAGAAAGTTTCTTACGCCCAAGAGGAATTTTCTGGTCAAAACACACCATAGCAAATGCTGCAACGATGTCTTTGCATCGTGTGCCCTGTGCATATGACCCCAGCCCCAGGCTGCTCTGGCTTTCTGATGGATCTCAGTCTCTCACCCTCTTCTCTTCCCACACATGGAAGGTTTGAACGGTCCCATTTCCATGCCGGCACAGACCAATAGCAACATTTTCAAAACTAGGCATTTTTTGGCGACGAATTTTTGTTTTTAAATCATCTCAAATTAGTGCCACGTGATCAAATTCACAGCTTCGTGTCTGTATCATCCCTGACAAACAAGACCACATCTTACTTTCCAGCTTAACCAGCCAACCGATAATTAAAGCTGTCCTGCCTTAATCTTTCTTATTCAAAGGTCAACACATCTCCTTGGACCACATCTCAAAAGACCGCTCCTTTCTAAAAAAAAGTAAAATAAAATAATTCAATCCTTTGGGTTGATGTTGGATGAGGTTAAATCATGGGGAAAGTGTCCCCAGCAAAATTTGCCCTATTTGCCATGAAGATGTTTATTGGGAGAATGCAGAGGATGCCACCATGCGTCTTACAGTGATGGAAATGATCACTTAACGCAATTCCACAGTTTCTTTTCCTGAAATTGCTGCAGGTGGTAAGACAGAGCTCTTGGCTGTTTGAACCATGCAATTCACTCACCAGGATGATCATTTTAACTTGCCCCATCAAATCATTATTTGTAATTAGAACGACAAGTCAAGAGATATATGTACTTAAAAATAAATTTATTTTCCAAATAGCTTCTTAGATAGAAAGAGAAAATTAGGATAATTTAAATAGTAATAATGCTAATAGGCTACGGAGAGGAATACAGGGAAGATGAATGTTATGTTTAATACAGATAGAGACAAACTGAAGAGAGCAGGACACCTTTGCTGGAACAGCCTTGCACCTAACGCCAGCCAGAACAAACCAGCCATGGTCAGAAGAGCCGGAGGAGAATATTTGACTTATTGGTCAAAATAAATGAGTTCAGCTAGGTGAGCAGCAGCGGAGGTCAGGAGAAGAGCCAGCCCTCTCCTCGAGCTCCTGATGGAGGACCTCCACCCATACCCTCCACCTTACCTGGGAAATGCTGCTTTGCTTCCATATCTACAAACAGCAACTCTCCCAAAAAAGTCTGCTGAATCGGGAGCAAACCTCCTGGGAAGTGCCATAAACCAGGGGCGCGCAGGTTCACCTTCACTTGGCGTTAAGACGAGGTGTCTCAAGCATGAAGTGCAGCGTGCTTAACAAAATACTTGTCTGAAAGGTAACGCTACCAGGCACGGAGGGAAAATGAGCTTTGAAATGGGACTTACAATTAGATCATTTTCTGGATGCACAATAATTAGCATTCCCTGAGTTGCTAGGGCCCCAAAGTCTAACGAATTGGGTACTATTTCCCTTGCCTCCACAGAAATGCGCATCTTCGGGGCATGGATACATTCAGACACCTGTTTTTTTAAAACAGTTGCTGGCTCATACAGCACAAACTCCTTTGCACGCATTGAGAGTTTTAAAGGACTTTAAAACTTCTCTGAAAACTGAGGGATAAAAGACATTGTTAGGGAGATTAGGGTGCGTGTGAGCGTGTGTATATGTGCCTGTGCACGCAGGTACGTGTGTCTTGAAACTGCCACGGTGTCATATATGACACGGGGTTGGACAAGTGAGGTCCTAACCACCCATTACCATTTAAGCTAAACTGCAATGAAAAGAATGCAATCAAAAATATGTATTTGTCCTTATTTTACTAAATCTTTCCTTAATTTAGATTTTTTTTCCTATGGATTTTTACAGTAGGAGGGTTTTTTTTAAGATCTCACCAGGCTTTGTACATAGCTTTCACACTAATCATTGTGAAGAATGCAAAGGCAACACAGTTGGATCATCAAAGTCTGAGAAGGGTTCCTGGATCCTGGGCTGTCGTATATGATTTATCCAACTGACTTGAACTGTTCTGGCAATTGCTATTGAGCAAATGCTATTTATGCAGGTTTGATTTTTTTTTTTTTGAAATATTGGATTCTGTCAGCAACTGCTTTAATCTGTTCATATCTTAACAAATGGTAACTGGAAATATCAACTGGTTTTCACTCCTGTTCTCTTTTATTGAAAGAAGTGTTGCAATGATGAGTTCAAAGAGACTCCATAGCTACTTCCCAGCTGTCATTTAATAGGCAATCTGGAAGATTTTAGGTCCTCTGGAGAACATGGTGAATATGGTCAGTCTCTGGCATCAGTCATGCTTCAGAGTCTCACAAGTATTATCTCTTGAGATGAGTCTTGCTTTAGGCTTTTGTAGAGATATTTTTCAGGTATCAGTATTTTTTAGGATCATATAACTTATTGTAAGAGGTTTTTAATATTTCAACTTGTATTTAAATTTCTCCTAAATCCTTTAGAAGTGGCAGCAGGATGGAATAGTACAGGCATTAAATGTCCTGCCTTTCCTATCCCAGCTCTTGCTGTTCTCTTATCATATATAGACAAAAGCCATTGTGGGAAAATGTTGTGTACCCCACCTCTATTTTTCAATGCTCACAACAGTGACTTGCATCCTTGTGACTGCTGCTACCCGGTAGAGAGCAATGAAAGGCAGGTAATTGAGAAGTCTGGATCCATACGGTGCCTTGAGGGCCTGGTCAGGTTGCTGCTAACTCATTTATTCAGTAAATCGGTAATAATAGATAATACCATCACATGGCAATCGCAGGAAATAAATATATGGCCACAAAGGTTAAACTGAAGACTGTTTCATTTGTATAAAATCATTGTTTTCATAAAACGACTAGCCGATTAAACTTTGAAATAGCGAAAATAATTCCTTGAAGAGCCTATATTGCTCTCTTAAGACTGATATTTTTTGGCAGAGAGGAGAACATGTCCACTCTAATGGAACAATTTAAATGCATAACTGTTAAAATAAACTCCTTAAAGTATGTCTCCACATTCCTCATGTTGACCAGTGAGACATCGCTTTTTCATAAAATACTCTATAACTGAGAGACATTTAAAGCAGAAAAAAAAAATTACGCTATCTCAGGCTAGTCTATACCAATTTCTACACTTAAAGGTATGATTGATTGTGTGAAAGGTTAAACTAAAATGCGCTTCACGTAGCTTTGCAGATTTAAGCCTCCTTTCTGGCTTTTCTTATGCATATGTAATGTTCCCTGGGAATCTAACGTCGGGAAGAATAAAGCAAAAGGGAACATGACAGAAGAGCAAAAATTCAAAATAAAAAAAAAAAAACAATCCCCCCAAAAACCCCCACCAAGGTAAACCAAACCTCAGTATTGTACGTGCCCCCCGTACAAGACCCGTGCCTTGCCCAGCCCAGGCTGGTGGAAGGAGGGACAGGAGGGTAAGTGCAACTCTTCCCGTACAGCTTGATGAGTCCTTAGGGCCCACGAGGCCGACCCTCCAGCTCGGCCGACGCGTTGGTGTCACCGCTGCCCCATCATGACGTCACCTTGCAGGGACTCCTGGGAGAGCAGAGCTCGGTGACTTGCACTTTTCCTCCTTAGGGTTATCAGCAAGCTCAGAGTTAATGATTCATGGCAGGATAAATCAATTCTGGGTACTTTTCCTTGGATTTCATTTTAAGAAGGTTAAATAAATAAATCTACATTTAAGCAAATTTATTATCTGGCTAATGCATTGCAATTTTACTCAGATGGAAAGCTAGAGCGATCAAATGAAAGTCACGGATAGGCTGGAAACAAATCAATGAATTAGAATGATCAGCTCTTCTTCATCAGCCATAAAACAGACCTAAGGATGAGTTTGCAATGACAAAGAATTACCTTCTGTCAGGAGAATTAATGGAGGCTTCACCTTCCCTCCAACGGAGGGCCCTGACTTAAACTGGGAAGGTGTCAGGTTGAAAACATCTCAAAATTTTACTTCAAATACAATTACTTCCAATACCAGGCAAGGAGACTTCCTAGGGAAGACTGAAGATGAAAGAATTTGACCAGTGGAAAAAAGAAGAGTGAGGTCCTTGCCCATCCCCGCCGGCAGGAAAGCTGGTACCCACCTGCGGGGAAGGGGACCAGCTTGCTGCCATCCCTTCCACAAAGGAAGGGACAAGACCTTTCCCCTGTGCTATGTTTTTGGGGCAGTGAGACCCCAGTAAGGATGCTGGTGTCCCAGGCACTGTGCCCAGACACCGAAAAGCTGGCAACAACAGGGGGGTTTGTTTACACTCATGACTTTTCTTTAAAAAACCAACAACCAGATCCTGGATTTTCAACAGAAAGTGGAAAAATATACATAGAAAGTAGCTTGCCTGGTAGAAAACCTATTTTTTATTAAAAATCAATTCCTCCACCCCATTTCCAGGGACAGCTAGTAAATCCTGAGCACTCAGCTTCAGATCTCGTGCGCAACGAGACGCACCCGCTCTTCA
>NW_009603444.1:58309-72149 GCF_000690535.1 Cariama cristata
CTAAAAGTGAGTAATGCCCTGAGTGCGGCCGACTCCATCTCCCTTTGCATTTTGCAATGCCATCAGCTTCCCCATCACACACACATCCATCGACATTACGAACAGCTATCAATCGCCGTGCCACCGGGTGACTCAAACTCTGCTTCTCCTGCACGCCGTGCCTTGGCACCCTGCTGCAGTCCTGCGCTCCCCACCGCTTCTGCAGCGGCACGAGCATCCTTGCACGTTTGCACGCTCGGTGCTGCAGGCAAGATCTGGCTGCTGGGAGGCAATGTGCTCCTCCTCACCCACTCTCACACCCGGGATCGTGCCCGGGTTAGTGTGGCACTAAGCAGTGGTGTCAGAGCCTATTGGGATCCCAGATAAAGCTTTAAATATCAATCAGAAAAATTAAGATTAGTTATTTCTAGTAATTACAAGTGGCATCACTCAATTTTATGCATGGGTGGTTAAGACACTAAAGGCTATAAAATCATATGATAATGAAAAGAACAATCCTAACAGTTTTTATTTATTGCCTTTTCTATCGCTGGAGACCACAACCACAGTTCTAAATGTGTAAACAATACCAGTGAAGGCTTTAATGCATTTTATCACCCATTTTCCATTGTCTGGAGGCCGATGAGACACGGCTTTGTTCTCCACATATAGTGTAATTAAGATCCTTTTAATGAAAAATTCGCTCTAATGAAAAGCAAAGCTAAGACCGCTATCAACCAATTTATGTGGGAAATGGGAAGTATCTAGCTAAAAAATACGCAGCATGGAGGTAAGACTTTTGTAGATTTTAGACACTTGATTGTATCTATTAGATACTTCATTGTATCGAGGCACGCAGGCAGAGCCCACCCCAGGCAGCTCCTCATGCTTGTGGTCAGAGCAAATCGCCTTAAAAAACAGCAAAAATACTTGGGTTTGGGCTTGGTAGGTGGGAAATGCTCATAGACCATGTGGCACAAGCAGGGTCAGCCTCCTCCTCCTTTTTCTCCAGGACACACCAAAATACACAGCAAGTTACACCTGGATGGTGGCCCATTCCCTTGGGCTATCTTGGGGGGTGTTTGGGGCACCCTGGGAACTTGGGTTTGGTTGTGGGGCTTCTTCTTAGGTCATTCTGCTCAGATTAGTCAAGCTACAAAAAGCCTTCTTTCTAAAAAAGTTGCCCAAAGAAAACACATTTCACACATTTTCTAAATAGTCAGATGCCTTCAGGCTAGATATTCTTGAATTAATTCTGTTACATCTTCCCTGGCTGCACTATAATTACTGCAGCAGTGGGGATGAGTCATCTCTAG
The DNA here is from genome assembly GCF_000690535.1 of Cariama cristata. Taxonomy (NCBI): domain Eukaryota; kingdom Metazoa; phylum Chordata; class Aves; order Cariamiformes; family Cariamidae; genus Cariama; species Cariama cristata. Next base: position 59,605 of record NW_009603444.1, read on the forward strand.
CTGTAGTTTATCTTCTGGAATATAGCGTGTACTGTACCTAATGCTGTGTGCGCTGGAACTAAATCAGCTACTTACTCCAATATCTTTATTATTAAAAAAACCCCAAAGACAGGATCTATCTATCATTCACATACAATGCGTAGCACAGGGCCTTAATTTGCACCTTTCCTACAAGGATCGTAATAAGAGATTTGATCTTAGGTTTAACTATCTCTGTGTGCCACGTGTACAAATAAAGAGCAACAATCTCAGGAGAAGAAACTCCGAAGTTGGTGAGAAAAAGGTGGAAATAAAGGAGGAAACCCTGCTCTGGGTATTTGCCCTTTTCCTTCGGGTGCCCCATGGGCACGGGGAGGCTCTGGGTGGTCTCACACCAAGCCGTGCCCCTCGGCGTGACCATCCATCCCCATGTCCTTCTGGAGGGAACCCCCGGGAACTGGGTGTTCATGAGAAAGCACAGCCTTGGTGATGATATGCTTTTTATACATTCTCAGGAGGTCAGAGTTCCTCATTTCATCTCTAGTTGAAACACCTTAATTTAAGCTTCCTCCATTTCGTTAAACTAGCTTCCACATCCTAATTAACAGCTGCTGCACTTGAGAAACGTAGCCTCCTGTTTTAAGACTAATGACTCTTTCCTATTCTGTGTTCCCACCTAATTCGTTCTCTGCCAAAGACTTTACAGATAGCAGCTTTTAATTACACGAAAAGGTAAGTCATCAATTTGTCTGTACCACCCGTTAAAGATTTCCTTCACAAAAGTTATCGTTGTGGCTTATTGCACCGAAGCATTCAGAGATCTTCTGCTCCTCTTCATGGGGTAACCAAGGCGCCGTGTCTACTTGTAACTTTAGTTTTCTCACTAAAACCATCTTCAAATTGGATCGTAAATTTATCTTTACTTCAACAGCAGGCCTGCTAAAACGTCCCTGTTATACACAAACGTGTCGCTCCCTAAGAAAATCAAAAAGATTTCTGTGACCACATCAGCTTCCCCCCTGCAAAAACTGACAGCTTACAAGTCAAACACCATGATGACAGGCAAAAATGCAAAGCTTGAGAGAGCATCTGTGCGAGCTTCAGGCTAGGAAAAATCATGGATTTCTCCTTTTTAGAGACAAATTCCTTGAGAACCACTCATATTTACCTGACAGCTTGAAGGACACCCAAAAGCACAATCAACGTGGGTGCCCAGGCTCTCCTGAACGCCAGCAGCAGCTCCTGGGGCTGACGCATCAGGTTATCGAAAAGGGGAAGTCTGGCCGCCCTCCTCGTGGGGCTCGTGCCGCTGGGAAGATGCCGTGAGGTTTATCGGTGTGCTACAAAACCGCCTTATTGCTGCAGACCTCTGGGTGACTGGTTTGTGACTGGTTTGTCTTCTGCGTGGTCTCAGTGTACTTATTTTATAGGATCAATTTTTCCTAATCAGGTTGTCCAAAAAAAAAAAGTTACTTGAGTGCTGTAATTCTCAAGTTACCTCTTTCTGGTCAATTAAGCAGTTCACCCTTGGAGTCCACAGGGCTCTGGTTTTTTGTTGGTGGTTTTTTTGTGGTTTTTTTTTGGGTTTTTTTTTGTTTTTTTTTTTTTTTTTTTTTTTTTTTTTCTTTTGCCCCAACCAGGGTCCGTGTTCAGGTAACACTTATTTTCGATGTAACAGTGCCTTCCAGTATTTGGCCCCTGCCAGTTGGATTTATCTTTCTGTGCGCAGATGTCGCTGCCATGCTCCTTGCAAACGTGGGCAGTTCGAAAGCCACGGCTGAAACTACCGCCTTTCTGCTCCAAAATTAAAAAGTAGGCTCTGGCTTTCAGCAGCAGCATGACTTGAGGTAAATTAACTTTCACTTTGGCTTTTGATGGATGTATAATGAACTCTGCATTGTTCAGCTGGAAATCTTGGAGCTATTTTTCATTCCAAATGTCTTCTGAGCAGCACGTTTGACAGGTTATTAAGATTTTAGTATCACTGTGGAAACATTTTTCTAGGCTTCTTGGCTAGGATCAGGAGAGGTTCACTGCACCTTCTCCAGCTCCACACCAGTCTGCTGATCTCTTAAACTAGCTGATTTTCAATATTCAGCTTTTTTAGGTTACTGCACATAAGAAATCCTTAACAAGCAACGATTTCCAATTCTGGTTTCTTTGTCCTAATCACCAAGCTGCACTAGGCAAGGCTTTCACATCGTTTAATTTAGCTACTTCAGTGAAGGCAGTTGAGCTATTCGTCATTAGGAAAGGTCAGGTTTCTCTGAAGGATCACCAAATTACGGAACCAGGGAGATGCTGGTTCTCTGGGAGCTCCTTTAGAGACCCGGACCCCCCAGCATCCCTCTGCCAGGGCCGCACGGGAGCCGGCGGGCAGGAGCCAGGGCAAGTGGTGGGACAGCAGACGGATGCTGGATGCTCCTGGCTGCAGCTTTCTGGCTTATAAGGAGAAGTCTTTGTTATCTGGATTACTCAAACCTCTTCTGCCTGTGCGCTATTTCCATTAATCTCACTTTTATAAAGGTTTCATGATTTGCAATTTTCCAAGCAATTTACAGAATACATTTCAGCTTTCTACTGAAAGGACATCACAGGCAAACGTTTTGTTTTTTTCATGTACTATGACTTTAGTGCTTATGTACTAAAGACAAAACCTTTTGACGTTTAAATAATCAATTACAATGAAAATAGTGAAATATTTTGTGGACAGAAGCTAAAGAAAAGGTTAAAAATCATATAATGGGCACACTTGAGTGGATTAAAATCTCAGCCTCCCTGAAGCCCATCCAACCATCGATTTCTGCTTCTGCTACGTACTTTAATTTTGGTTACCAAACTGACTTTGTGGTAACTGGGAGCAGGTGAGGGAAGAAATAGCCATGGAGAGGTATAGGGCAAGGTGAGCCCTAAGGGAGGCAGGGAAGAGGGAGGCAGGAATTGGATGAGAAATGGGCTCCAAAGGCAGTTTCTCAGTTTCCAAAGCCTGCACCTGGCAAACGAATTTCAGAGTTCTTCAGAAAGCACAATCTGATGACACATAATATCACATTCTCGAGTAAAAATGACAAGACGGATGCCTTTTGCTCACTCCGTTCTGATAGAACTATTTCTTGCTGTCTGAGTCATCTTGTCAGCCTGCTCGACTACAGAGAGGTTTTACTGGTGTGCAATGCCACTGACTCATGCCCTGTGTTCCAGAACTTTATGAAAGAGAGAGAAAGATGGGCCGATATTTTTATGAAAAAGCAGCACTTGGCCAAATTAGAAATTATCAATTAGCATCTGCCACAAAGCTACCATGAAATTAGTGCTGAATGTAGGGCTTTCTTAGTGTCTAAGCTCCCTCCCGAAGCGGCCTTACCTCAGTATTGACCAGTGCTATGATTTTTGAAGTCTTGGATTAAACTGGGGTGGCTGGGTGTACTTCTAAGCTCCAGGACAGGGACAAGTAAAGAGATCCATATATTAAGGAACTCTTCATTTCCATCTTGCAAAAGGCCACATGGAACTTTCTATTCCAGGGTCAGATTATTTCTTCATTTTTTTTTTTATTAACACTGATAAAATACCTTCAAAACAGAAGTTATGAAGTAAGTTGAATAAGTTTCTCATTCATGTTTGAATAACTTGGTGATTTGAAGGTCCAAAGTTATTAAATAGAAAGTATTTTCAAACAGAGTATATTTCTGAAATTATTCCTACTCAGTTGTTTTTGTTAGCTTTTCCCTTCTGAAATGGGAACAAGAAATAGTATTCACACAAGAGGAAGAACAGAGAAGGTGTCTGAGATTTGAGGGTCGTTTGAACACATATAACTCCACATTCAAACCTTGCCAGCTACAGCGATGAACATTAAACTAGAATAGCTTTGTTTTTAACAACCCCAATTCCTCCCTCTCTCACCAGCAAGTCTGTTGTTTGCACCAGGATACTTGGTGGATGAATCGGATTTTCATATTTTCTGACTTTTTTTTTTTCCCAAATGCTATAAATCAGCATTTTGTGAATGAGTAAATCCCATCTGCCAGCTGTTAAAAATTTGCTTCAAGGCTATGATATCCAGGTCATTTTATTTCATGACTCCGGTGCCACCAACAATACACAAGGTTGTTACTGCACAACTAAGGATATTTCAGTCTTTCTCAAAATGAACTGTTAAAATAAGCCAGGAACTGTTTAAAGCACTTGCCTTAAAAGCCTATGCTGCTCTGGGAGCAAGCGGGCAGCCTCTCCTCCCCGTCAGCCTTGGCCTGGCGGTTGAGTTGTACATCATTAATTGATGCTGCCACGACCACAGCCCAGCAAGCTTGGGAAACGAGCGACCGGCCAACGGAGATAAAGATGAACGATGGCACGTTCGAAAGCGTACTTGTACTGCTCGAGTCTGGCTGCCTTTACCAAAGCTCAGAGGACAATATTACATGAGCCTTGGTATGTCCTAGACCCTCTTGAAGTGTCTGTCACAAAACACACGTACGTCAAAAATTGGATGAGATGAGATCAGTCTTTTATGGTTTGTTGAAGAATAATTTACACGTAAGCGAGAGGCTATAGTTCTACTCTATGTAAAAACAGATGCACACACTTAAGTGCTTCCCCTCCAGCTGATGGGAAGCATCCTATGCCGGCCTGAGATGGGCAGTTTGTTGCAAAGCTTCAGACCTAAGAGAATAAATTTTCTGAAAATTGTGCACACAGAACACACATTTATGTCTCTGCCCAATTTACGCATACAGTTATTATTTGTGTGGGCAGCAGAAGCCACCGTGCATGTGGATGATTAATGAAATGTGTAAAAAACCCCACATTTAGTTGCTATGAATGTCGCACAATCTTAATAATTTTGTGCGCAATTTGTGCCCAAAGCACATTTTTTCCCCCCACACAGCTACACCCTTCAAAAGCTAGTCTGAGTACTGGGAATCCAGCCCCATCACTTTTAGCCTCATGCAATCTTGAGATCAAGATTGCAAAACATAAAAGTACAATTTCTTACTAATAACATCTCTAATGTTCTGTTTAGTTTGGGTTCTGGTAAATGGTCACTGATTATATTACACATTATGCCAATGAAGTGTAAGATGCTACTTCCATGCTTGTCCTGAGCTGCCACAATATTACTCCAGAGAAAAGGCAGAGATCCTTTCCTGGTGCATATGTCCCTCCAAAACTGGAAACTCTTGTCATTAAAATAATTGACGCACAACATTTCTTGACACGTCTGGTTTTAATTAAAGCATGTTTCAATTAATAAGTGAGAATAATTTTAAGGGAATCTTTCTGCCAGATGGTGATCCCTAATATACCTCAAATGTGTTGGATGCAGTGTAAGTAATTTCTGATTAGCTGAGGTTGATCAGATGTGTAAAGTAGTGGTTTTGCTATGAAAAATGAGTTGAAATGACCCCATGAAATGACCAAGCGGGTGTTTTCTTCCATTGATATCTGAGTTCTTTAAGAATTAACGGGAAATCTGATTTTGTCGTAAGACTGTGAGCGTGGAAAACAGCCCCTACTGACTCAGGGATGCTGTGAGCACTTCAGGAGTAGCGTGGCTGCAGGCACCTGCTGAGTCCCTAAGCCAGCTTCCCTTCCTTTCCTCCTCGGCAGATTGGCAGAGAATACGCTAATTATCTCCTATAAAAAAAAGATTCTTTTCAATGAACCAACTTAAACATGACTTCAGTTTTTTCTACTGTTAAGACTCCAAAGAAAAAACAAATGCAGAATATATTTTGTCATATATCATGTTTCTATGTCAAAGCAATTTGTACAAATCCTGCATCTGGCCCATGGAGTTCACAACTTCAGCTCCAGCAAAACAATTTTCAAGACCTAATTGGAAAATCTGTGCGGCAACACTTGTGAATATTAGGTGGCTCCTTTCACTTTTACATACTTTCATTTCTGTCAGCTCTTAATTTGGCATGCTCATTGATGGTGAATGAATTGACTGCACCATACTGAAACAGCAAATCATGCACGCAATGAACATTAATATTTCCAGCATGTAAAATACCGCTTACGCATCAGTGAAATACATGCTTTATAAATTAAATTGAGAATGCAACCATGATTTGGCACTCTATTAGCAGATTATGAATTGCAATTTATTGCAGTGGCTGAATGCCAGTCCAAAACTCCCCAAATCTTGGATCACCTTCAGCACCCTTCAGACTTTCACTCCGCTCTGCTGGCTGCTATGTGTAGATTTCCACTTTTTGGATTACAATAGGGTTTTTTTTTTAAAACACTGGGGATTTAAGCTTATTCTAGTGCCAGAACTGGTGGAGGTGGTGCGGCAAGGGGCCAGGATACCGTGACTGCTGTCGAGGCTACAAATCCCTTAGCTGCTCTGATAAATCTGGAGACGAGAATTGGGCAGGATTAAGGACCATTAGGTCACATGGAAACTCACTGCAGTCACTGCATAAACTCCTGCTAATTTGAGAAATTTTTATGTTAGGGTATAAATAATCCTAAGCCAGAGCTGATCACATCAGTATTTTACGAGCGGAAAAGGAGAACGGAGAGATGTGGAAACGGGACCGAGCCGTGAGTGGCCAAATTGTTGTTGCCTTTTAGCTTTCCCACAGTTGTTAGTTCTTTCTATGACTATCAATAAAACTTTACCTCAGCAGTAACTCACGGGAGATGTAACTGGTAGGAAATTAGATTCTCCGATATCTTGATATTTGCTGCTGCGATATTATATGAAAGGTTAGTCGGTATCTGAGATCCCAATCCTATCTGCTGGGCTGCAGTGAGTAGACCCAGTGAGGCAGTTTTATGACCAGGGCAGTGCTAACTACCTGACACATTAAGTCCATGGTATTTACAACGACCCGTGGAGCCTTCATATTTCACCAGCCCCCTTGGAAAGAAATGACTTTTTTTCAAAAGATCGATTCAGTGGCACTTGCCCGGCAAAGCAGAAAGTCCCTGCAGGACAGGCGGCATTTTAAGATTTCCACCTCACATTTCATAGCGTAAAGATCATCCTCTTACACACCAGCCGTGGCAATGCTTGGGAGCTAACATAGCTAAATACCTCTTTGCATCTGACTGTATTTCTTAGAAGGCAAGGTTTTCAGTTTCGAAACCTTTTTTAATTTGCATTTCAAAGTAGCTATAAATACGAATTCCAGTGCAAAGCATTAGCATAAAGCCATTCAGTATTATATATTCTGTCAAAAGTGCCAGGAAAAATTCCACAACTATTGCGTTTCCATCTGGCAACATCTTCCTACCCTGAATATTTGCATAAAATATTTCCACAATAAAGAAAAATTATGAAACATAAACTCTTTACATTATTTCCAAATAGATAACTTCTTCACAATTGTATAAGCCAAGGAATCCTGCTATTGCAAACAAACTAATTCCCTCTTTTCCAACTATTTCAGAATCGTTTCAGAAGAACACTCCCTACTCTATCTTTCACTTAAACGTCTAGGTAGATTTTTAAATTTATAAGATTTTGGGGATTTGAACCAATACGAAATCACTGAGGAGAGCCTGAGCAAGGTGCTCCTGTTCACTGCTGTTTGTGTGCTCAGTTCTACCTCCTTTTGCAGCTTAGGCTTGCCGAAGTATTGGAGTAAGTTGCTGCACAGCATCATTTTTCCCCCGATATTTAATTTATGGAATTAGCCCTAAACTTCCATAGGTACATCTTTGCAAGTTAACATTTAACCTGGCATTACCTTATCTCACAGAATTAGACTTTAAATACTGTATTTCCAGCTTTCTTCCAGATCTCGGGCAGCAGAGAAGACAGTTATGATGCCACTGCAGCAAAACACAGGGTAAAATAAAGAAGGAAAATAGATGGGACTAAGCTAGGATCAGATCTTTGATCAATCTGGGGATTAAAGTTGGACACTGAGCTAAATTCTGCATCTGTGCTACGGTGAGGCTCATAGGGAGACGATTACCCGAGGCAGTGGTCAAGGAGAACAGAGTGCGTTCGATGCCCATTTGTCACCATGGTTTTCCCATGGATTTGGATACATCTGTGAAACCCTCCTCCACACGTGATAAATCAGTTTATAAAGATGTATTGCTGAAAGGAGAGGGTGCTCCAGGCCTTTAAGTATTCAAACCCTTGACCCAACATTTCACACGGAGAAGACTGTACAGCTCTGTTTGCCACCATCATCTGTTAAAATAATTCATAAAAGATACCACCATATTATCCTCTGTAATAACTCTTTAGCCCAATAGCGGTATGGGTATGATGTTTGTAACAGAGGAGATGAAACCCACATTAAAACAAGGTAAATAACTTAGGTACGCTATTTTTTCTTTTCACTTCACTATCTGGGAACGTTATTCACACCAGTTCTGTTTAGAGCTTATTTCAGCAAAAAGGTCAGTCACAGAAATGAAGAATTTTAATGCAAAGCATATTTTCCTTCTTTAAACATGCACATTTATCTAATCCTTTTCATGGTTACGTATCAACCTCAGAAAAGGAGGAAGAAAATGCAAAAAAAAGTCTGTTTGTGTTCTGCACATGTCCATGCAGGTTCTATGGTATAGGCAAGCTTCTTGCTCATGTAATTATGAATTCTTTCTCAGTTATAAATACTTCTATTAAAATATAGCTACATTTTCCAACCATTTACATCAAGGTTAGTTCTCAAAAACTCATGCACACTTCATGCTTTAAAGGAAGTTTGACAGAAATTAAAGTTATCTCAGGCACAAGCTGTTATTTAACCGAGTAACTAAACCACAAACACCCTGCGACACCCTCCCCAGCTTCTTCATGGGTGCCCTGGTTAACACCAAGTGCCTGAACTCGGGATAGCGTGGCAGTCTGGGACAGCAGATGTTTAAAACACACAGGAGGTGCAAGAGAACCAACACGGTAAGAGTTCACTTTTGGACGGTAAAGAATCTGGAATATGCAGCCAACAGCCCTGCAGCCAAACCACTGGGGGAGTGGGGAACGCAGCTTGGCCCCACGCGTTTTGTGATGGGGGGACACGCTAAACTATACCTTACACAGGGTAGAACACCAGCTGGAATGTCAAATGTACTCCAGTTCCTTTTTAGTCCTCGTTAAGAGGAAAAAAAGAAGAACATTATGTTATGATAAAAATGACTTTTTAACTCAACTGTATACAGAGTCTAGACTTGCACAAAATAATTATTAACACCCCCCACCGCTTTGAAAAGCCACAGTTTGAGAGCAAACCAAGGCATACACAGGCTGAAATAAGCCTGCCCAGACATGATTCATAGTGGCATGTTTTAAGCAAGTTCTTTCAACAACCCTACCTCTCTTTTAATATAGCGTTAGGCTCATGTTGATGTAATAAAGCATTATTTAGAGTGAGGCTCATGTGTTGTGTCCAGAAATAAATTCTCAGGACCTTTTACTTTGTTGACATCAACATTCAAGCACACAAGAGTTACGCTGTACGGCAAAGGCTTAAGACAAACGACAGTGATGCTGTAGAAGATCCAAATAATGCCCTTCTGTGATGCTGGAAAATATATTCATTGAAAGCCAGAGGCACTGACATTCTTTTTTCATAGCAAGAGGGATTCAGTAACAGCCTCTAATTTCTTTGGCATGATTGTACAGAATCTCATGTTGTGCATGCCCTGTAATGCACAGAATAATGCTTTTCTGTTTAAGAGTCAAGTCTAAAACAAGGGCATGGCAGAAATACACCCCCAAAGACAAGGACAGCTGAAAGAACATCTGTACCACATGCAGTGCTCAGGAGCAAAGGCCTATGCTTATGCTAGAAGCTCTGACGGAAATTAAGTATGAACATTTAAGATTAAAATATCTCTTCATTCACAAAATGTGAATATTCTTAATTTTCTGGATCATTAAACCTCCTCCTGGAAAGTGAGCTAAGAAACTTTGGGATATTTTTACAGCATCAGGTTGAGTTTGGGGACGTCTAATAATGTGGTGATTCAAGCTTACTTTGGCAGGAGATCAGTGTCCTCACGAAGCCTTCTCCAGGAGAAAGCAAGGGTCTCTCCTGAAAGGTCACAATTCGTGCACAAAGTACCAGTTGTCCAATTCCCTTTCATTTGGGTTAAGGATCAGCAAAGGATCTGTTTCATTAGAAGAGAACGAAGGAGTTCCTGCAGATACTTAACAACTAAGTCTATCAGGATTAAACGTATTGGATGGGAACAGAGAAATTGGAAACACAAACTGGGATTTGTACGTGCAAAATCTAAGCTCTTCTGAGCCTCGCTGATTCTTACCATGCTGTCTTAGAGAAGATTTATGTCTCAATCAAGTGGGTTTGGTTTTTTTGTAGAGATTCAGAAAGCTCAGAAATGGGAAGGGGCAGACAGATGTCCAGAGCTGCCCAACAACAACTGATGTAACTCCGCTCCACGAAGTTAATTCTAAAATTGTTTTGGAAGAAAAATCTAGAAAATTTCTTAACATCAGGAAGAGAAACATTAAAATGGGCACCGAGTGGGCAAGAAGCCACGTCAGGATTTCCACTGTTGCTGTTCACAGCATTTTGCCAGTCTTTGGCAGAGAAGCCACGGTCATTTTAATTGCTTTGCATGCGAACAAATACAGCTCTGGACTAAAACCGCTGAATTCTCCATAGCGCCTCCATGTTGCATTTCAATTTCCTCTGCGGTAGGAAGTCTGTTTCTGAAATTTGGCTTCAAGATTTAATCTTTGGCTTTTCATTCCAAGTTTGCAACATTAAACGCAAGAGACAATAAAAATCACAAGCACGCTGGGCTGCTCAGGAATGTGTGCAGCAGGTTTTTGTGGGTCAGGGGAAAGAGCACTGCGGCCTACAGAAATACCATGAAGTTAGCATGCAAAGTATTATGACATGCTAATCTATTTATATTTCATCATTGCACTTTCTTTGCATAAAAATAAAATTACCGGGAAGGGTTTTATTCCTGCACGCAAAACCTTCTCTTCCTTTCCATCCCCAAACTGCTTTTTAGAACAAGACACTCCGTTTGTTCCTCAACAGAATGGTAATTTATCCAACAAGCAGTACTATATCTAAGACTTCTGGACACTAGCATAATAAAATATAATAATAATATGATATTCTCCTTAGCTCCTCAGAGTACCAAAGTAATTTTATTATTTCGAAGATGGTTTGAAAGCATCTTAAGTACATCTTTATTAAAGTAACATAAATGTCTTTAAAGCTATCTTGGTGCAAATGTATCAAGAGTACTCTTGAAATTCCTTGTTATACCTTGTACCTAAAAATCTATTTGAAACATATTCTACTGTATTGAATTTCTGTCTGAAACAGCTGATTTAGGCAGCTGATAGAGTATGGCAGGTGCCCCATTCATTGCCTTATCGTTTTATACAGTCTGTCCATAAAACCCCCAAGAGAAGGATGTACTGTCTGTCCATGAAAAATAATCCACTGTCTGTGGCTTACGGGAACAGCGATAGAATTTTAAATACCTTGGGAAGACCAAGGCTTGCCCATTTACATTATTCTAGCAGCATTTTTCTAGCTGAATGGCCATATTCAATCTCACAATGAGAGGAGTAATGCAATTAAACCAGCACCATAATGAGGAACTGGAAACATGAGTTTTAGTTTGAAAAACAAAAGCTTCTAAATTTTAAAATAATGAAGCAACACGACTGTTGCACATGATGTGAAGAATGCATTATCAGACACAGCTGTAAAATGTCAAATATAATATACTACAGCAATATTCTACAGTTCACCTATGGCTCTTACGATGCCCTGTACTCATGTATTTCCTGATGTTAACAGCTCAGACCCCCATCATTTTTCCTCCCCTCAACAACTGCCCTGTCCAACAGGAGGAAAAATATTTAATTAAATGTCCCCTAAGAAGGGACAATTAGAGAAATCCAGGCATGCCCTAAGTAAGGCTGTCTCACAAGCAGGGGGGCTGGGGGGCGGCACGGCCAGCTCAGCAGGTGGGAGAGGTCTCTGCAAACGGCATGGGGTGCAAGTGAGAGAGTAAGGTGTTAAAAAGGATAAAACCATCCCAAACGGGCCAAATAAAGTCTAAAATTTCAGAAGGCACCACTGACGGAAAGTTTCAACTGCAGTCAGGGGGGTAAGGACAAGACTGGTGCATTGGCAAAGCTCTGGCCACAGCTCAGCTCCTCAAGGAGGAAACCACAGGAGTTTGTGCCATCGCTCTGAGTATGGCTTTGGGTAGCCTGGCAATGATAAACAAAAGAGTGCCGTATAAAATAGCACGGGGTGAGAACAAAGAAATGGGAAACTCCTTCAACATTCACTGTTACATGGGTAGGACAGGGGAAGTTTGGGGATATCAGGTGGAGGAGGCTCATAACGGGATACTTTAGAGACAAGGGAGAAAGAGTCACAGAAGTGGAAAAGAAGGGATTTAAATCCCCTCCCAGTATAAGCTGCTCCCACTCCACACTCAGCAAACATCTGTTTGCAGGCCTCACCATAGAAAAAGTGTAAGAGGAGAATGGTCAAAAGCAATTAGGGGCAACACAAAAAATGCCAAAGACAAATGAAGTCGTAAAAGAAAAGCGGTTACCCCTGCAAGGAGAGAAAAAAAAC
>NW_009603444.1:72180-79330 GCF_000690535.1 Cariama cristata
CAACCAGCAAACCACAAACAAAATCCGAACCCAGCTGGAACCTGTTCCTACTGTAGTCACGGTTTAGACAAAACTGAATATTATATATAGTATAATAGAGTATATAACATATACAGCTGTAAGAAATGAGGTTCTTTGGAGGGCCCAACCCCCCCTCTAGATGTGAAAATATTTTCAAAGACTTCTACCCAGGGAAAAGCAGCAATCTTCCCTCAGCTCTAAGCACTGATCAAATGGGTTTCATATGCAGTAGACAACTGATACAGTCAAAAAAATCAAGGAGGTAATTAACAATACAGAATGAAAACCAAAGGTCCACTGCTATCCTTAGATCTCTTGAAGGCCTTTGATAAAGCAGGGTGGTCTTGCTAAAAAAGTACTGTTAGCAGAGATGATGTTTGGAGAAAATGTGAAGACCTGAATAAATATAACATGTGAATCTCCATCCATTAGAATGAAAGTTTATAAGACATGCTCCAAAAGATTTCAACTACAAGAAAAGGTTGTTTTTTATGTCCTGTGTTGTTCTTTTTTTATTGAAGTCCTGGAACAGCTGCACCAATGCAACTAATCAAAAAAAAAGCCCCAACAGCTTACTAAAACAGTAATAAGTTCTATTCATAAATGAAAAATAAAAGTACTGTCTCTGGATAATGCAATGTTACTGGCTGCCATCTCACCTGTATTTTTAAAGAAATCCTATTAATTCAAGGCTGTAACATTAATTATGTTAAAACCACCCAAGAATCTTAGAATCATAGAACAGTTTGGGTTGGAAGGGACCTCAAAGCCCACCCAGTTCCAACCCCCTGCCATGGGCAGGGACACCTCCCACCAGACCAGGTTGCTCACAGCCCCATCCAACCTGGCCTTGGACACTCCCAGGGATGGGGCAGCCACAGCTGCTTTGGGCCACCTATGCCACTGCCTCACAACCCTCACCGGGAGGCATTTCTTCCTCGTATCTCATCTAAATCTTCCCTCTTCCAGTTCAAAGCCGTTGCCCCTTCTCCTGTCACTACGGGCCCTTGTAAAATCCATGACTAGAAAGATGGTTACAAGCTTTTGCGGTCCAAACAAATGAGATCATTGGGAACAATACTTCTTCAGCTACACAGAGTTCATTTATTTCCATAGTTTCAAGACGGAGAGTTCCCCCATCCACTTTTCCCTCTGTGCAGCTAATTCCCCAGGGGTTGCCACATCCCCCTCGGACCCCACGTTCTTAGGGCTGCCCCCCTGGTTTCCACGTTGGGAAGCTGCATCACATACAGGGTATATGTGTGGTACTGAGGGCATGGTGCAAGGTTCTGCTTAAATTTATGCTATTTAAGCTCACATCATCTGTGACAATGCATCCATGACAAGTTTTACCAAATGCGGGAAATCAAGTCATAATTTCATCTCCAATACCCACAGTATCACTTCTCAAACAAAACAATGACCAAATACATCAGATAATTTTGTCTTAATCCATTTAAGTGAAAAAAACCTTATTACCTCAAGGAAGGATCCGCTCACAAAACTATTACTATTAGCACCCAGTTGTGCAAGAACTCATTTTGGAAATGATTCTCTCCTGCACGTTAGTGACACAGAGAAATAATATATGATCATTTTTAACAGAAAAACCTGACAGGCAGTCTGGATCAAGCTGATTTTCTAAAGTCATTTGTTCTTGGAATTTGACCAAAGGGAAAATGGATAGATAATATTAAGAGGTCAACCAACCAAATAGTAATTTACACTTAACGAATTTAAGTTATGACTAAGATTTTATAATTCCTGTATGGAAAGTTCATGTATCATCTTAACGTTAAAATTAAGACCTTTTCAAAAGTACTCAAGTCTTCTAAAATGCTGTCGGTCAAAAGTCAATTTGGGTTTAGTTACGCCGCGCTGGGGACGGCTGCTCACATCACCTTCCTCCTGCTGCTGCGCTGTGCGGTGTTGATTCTGCTTATCGAGGAGCGGTGCTGGAGGGGTGCTGAGCTGCTGGGCAGCAGGCAGAGCTGCCAACCCTGCCTCTCAAAAAGCAGTGCCCGGGTGGTCCGGGCTCACCTCTGCAGAGCAGATGGGAAATGAATCACTAAGGACGAGGCACTGCTCTGCTGCTCCACTCTGGGCTCGTCGCTAAAATTATAATGGCTTTTTTTTTCCAGCATGAAATAATGCACTACTTTGAGAGAAACTGCCTAAGAAAATAAGGGCTCTTGCCTTAAATGTATTCCTTTGGCAGAGCTGTTCAGCACATTCTCCCTCCTAAAATGTCATATACGTCTTACTAATGAACTTTAGCTGACCCTAAGAAGTCATTTCATATGTGTAAGCAGTAAAGCTGGCTCAAAAAATGTAGTTATTGAAATAGATTTAGAATCTCCAAAAGACCTGAACAATCTTTGCTATTTGGTTGCTTAAATTCATAACACTGTGAGAAATAGCCAAAACAGTTAGTAGTTATTCAGGTAAAAATACACTTTTCCAGTATATCTGATCTAAAAAATTATTTTATGAGCAGAAATAAATACTTTCCACTTTGGGAGGATAGAAATGGAATATATTTGGAAAGACACACTGTTCTGTAATAGACACCATTAAAGTGATGCTGCCACACTTCTGTGTTGATATAGCCACTAATATAATTTAATGGATCTGGCTCTGGCTATTTCAATAGGGTTTTTCCTACATACTAAGAAGTTTCTATTACACATATTTTATATATTTAATTCCTTCTGGTCCTACGAATCATGACTGTATTGTCTGTTACTTAGATTTCTTACTTTTTTTCCCCTCTTTTTTGGTAACATCAGAATATAATTAATTCTAGGGAGTGAAGTTAATTGCCTCAGAGAAAACCTGCGGTTGGAAATCTCCCAGTCTCAAATAATTTAGAGTTGGAGACATACCACCATGTATTCTTCCCACACAACTGGTAGATGGAAAAATGAAACAGCAACAGCAGTTGCTGGAAAGAAAAACACTTCTGCAATCTTATCTTCTCTGTGGTAACTTGTACCTAGGCCTGGCAGAACACCATAACAGACCCCGTCTTGGAGCCACGCATGAGATAAGAAAAGCAGTCGTGGCCAAGGGGGTGGTAGGGGTAAGCAGACATGTTACATGCAAGATGCTGCCAAGTCAGAGCAAACCGCAGAGAACTTCTGCTCAGCTTTTAGTTTTCCCTCTCTTCCCCATTCAAAAGCCATTCTCGTCTTCTGCACTGCTGAGATATTTGGCTCTGTGAATTTGCCTGTCTGACCTCTGTCTTCTGCAGCACTGTCCCCACACACGGGGAGGGACAACAACAACAGATCTCTGTATTTTGGATTTGCCAATACCTGTTCTTCCCCAATGCATCCTAGGAAGTGGGATTAGTGGGCTCTGCTGTATTCTCTCTTCATCCATGCCCAGCTCTCAAACTGCCACCGACACTCAGGGTACAATGCTGGGATCCCAAGGAGTCTCATTAGTAACTCTACATAATTCAGTATATTTTAGCTGCATACCCTAAAGAGCAGGAAAAGACTTGGTCTTTTCAGGTCTAAAGAAAAAAATCAGACTATTTTCAAGTGGAGAGGGACCACCCCCCAAAGAGGTTGCAAATACCGTTATCAAGACTCCCTGGTCACAGAGCACACAGCATTGTCAGTGCTCATGGCGTGCTACCCCAGCTGCCCGCACATGCGCTTGCTGGCAAATAACCACAGAACAATGCAGCCCCCTCGCCTCTGTCTCTAGCCCTGTTCGACATGAGAAGAATAACATTGAGAAATAAAAACAGATGTATAGAACATCTTATAAAATGGTGAAACGTGATTTTGGGGGATGTTCCTGCAACAGATGAAATTCTGGGTTTTCAAGATGTTGCCACGGGGCTGGGGAGAAACTCTCCAAGAACTTTAATGGTCTGATTGTGCTCTGCACTCACCTGCTTGATTAACCATTAAAAGTCTTTATTACTATTATTTTCATTTTGGGGGCCTGGCTTTGTAAAAGGCAGGGTGTGGAATTTCCATGCCATGGGAATAAATGAGATATTGTAGATAAAATTGTCTTAGAAAATATTTATGAAGTATTCAGCCTAATCTTCTGAAGACGAACATGTGAAGTTCTGAAATAAGCCCACTACTTTTAAGACTTCTCATCAGGACCAAAGAGGGTGAGCCCGTTGTTAGCCATCACACCAAAGCCAGCCCCCGTTCCAGAAGTACAACCAAATAGTTTTCAATTATCTGAAGCAGCACATCCCCGCTGAATATTCCCATGGAAGCATAGTTCAGAAATGTCTTGTTAGACGTTTTGTCATCAAGTGAGATAATTCTCGAATTGATTTTGCTGCTGCTAAACTGCAGTGTATCAAATTGACTAATCACATAGATAGTCAACATTCAATACACGCAACACAAAGAAGATGAAAGCTATTGGTGTGCCGCTACCACCAGCAGAAAGGAACTGAGATGGTCCTTTTGTATCCCAGCGTTTAAAAGCCCCGTGGGACCCTACTTGTAAGAGAGTTAAACTTACATAGTCATTCCGGATTATGACGTCTATGTACACATATATATATATATACACAAACTCACCGCAAGAACTATTTCTACATAAAATCCCCATTCAAAAGATAAATGTCATATTAGGCCAGAAGCATTGTGTCTTCTCTGCTTATGTTTAGAGCTGAAATTATCTGAAGCTAATTACAGGGACTGAAAATAACATTTGTTTCCATGTCCACTTAATTTCAAATGTTATCTTAGAGTCCACACCAGCATTAACGTTTCTCACAAAATCATCAAATATTTGATTTCTAATTAAGCCCTTTTCATCCCAGTGCTGGATTTGTCTTCCTCGTCTTTAATTATGTTTCCATCTATGTTATTCAAGAGCAAATGCAAAGATTTACATTTTTGCATTATATAGAAATCACATTGCAAATATTTATCAGACAGCCTCTTCCCTCCTTTGTTGTGCACGGATTCCTGAAGCCAGGCTTAGAGGAAAGAGAGAGCATTCCCCAGACCAATGCTCCACTTCCTTTTAGGTGTAGCTTTGTAAACACAAAAGAGTGTTTGTTAGGATTGCGCTGCCTTAAATAATTTGGTGTCCCCTTCACCTCGGCTTCGTCTCATGGCTCCTGCAGGTGACAACACCCCTGAGGAAAGTTGGCATAAGCACAGGTATCACTTGCAGGCTTGGGGACCTCTAAACACACAAAAGCTGCAGACAGATTCGGTTCCACTTTCAGAACCAAATCTTAATACGTCACTGAGCAAAATTAATGCAGCTGTGATGGTACCGCACGGGGGAGGAAGGACAGCGAAGCAAACTGAGCTTTTGGTGGCAGAGGTAGTTCAACACTCCGTCTTTCCCCAAATGGATATTTCCTTCCCATCTTCCTACCTTCATATTCTGCAAAATCGGCTCTTATTTCATAAACCTCTTAGTTTTGGATTAATTTTGCCATGAGGGTTCTACTAATCCATTCCAGACAGTCAGAAATAATAACAATTTTTCATTTGACCTTCCAGAACAAAATTATGAGATTTTCTGGCCCAGGCATCAGTATTTTGCTAGAGAGGTTTGGTTTGCAAATATCTAACATGTTATTATCATTAAGAACATTAATACATTTATCACAATTAATGTTCCTGACATTCTTTGTAATATTGAGTCACAGATTCATAAGCAGTGAATCAAGTCACGCTTTCTGTTTGGCACTGGAGCTCATTCTGCTAATCATCACAAATTACATTAGCTGGAGGAGGTTCCACCTAAACAAACTGCCACCCTCCTGCTAATACTGCCTGGTTACTGCCAGAGGTAAAAATCTGTTTTACAGTCCCAGCTTGTACTGTGTACTACCTTAATCTACGTCTGTTTAAAGCTACACAGGACTACTCATGCATGTTTGAACAATTCCTGCTAACAGTTTAATACTTACTCTTGGTAGCAAAGCAGCCATACAGAAAATCAAGGGAAGTAATATTTCGTTTGAGTGAGGGCAAAGCAACAGGACTTCATATTACTAATCATTACAAAATTAAGCTTACAATTCCTATTCTACTTTTCAAAAGAATACTATTATTCTCAAACACGACCTTCCCACCCGAGCAGTCCTGTGCTCAGTCTCAGACAAGGTAGGAATTCTGTTTGGAAAGTTGGACCTATTTTTGGTTACCCAAATGTGGAACCCTAATTTTGTCATTGTATTTTATTTTTTTTAAAATGCATTGCAGTGTACTCTCTTGTTTATTTTAATCAGGACATAAGGGCAGGATTGGTGTGTAGTGCTGAAGCAGATGGAACAGAACAGCAAAGACAGGAAAAAAAACAAAAAAAAAACCAAAAAAACCCACCAAAAACAGAATTGGGAGAAAGCAGTCGAAGAGGGTTGTCATTTCAAGCAAGAGGGAGAACTTGCAGAGGCAGGACTATTTACTGTACCTATGCTCTACTCAAGATCCATTCGTAGTGTCACACAGGGGGAGGGTGTGAGCAGGGGGTCACCGCAGGGATGTAGCAAGCAGAAGGGGAGGTAGGAAATAATAGAAAGGGAGAAAAAAAAAAGGGGGGGGATGAGGGAATGCCCAGATGCTGCCGTGAAGGAAAAGCAGTTTCTATCAGTGTGCAGAAAGGTCCCAAAGAGCAGGTTTGGTTAACCTAGCCTCCTTCCTAGGTGCTGTGTCTTCAGTCAGTTATTAGAGCTGAGCTTCAGAGCATCCAGGGGAAACCAAGCTCATGGACGGGCACTGATCCAATCTAGTAAGAACTAAAAATGTCCATATTTTGTGTCATTATGTCCCAAGTCCTGCATCAGAGCAGCAAGGACAGTTCAGGATGGCACTAAGGTGCAGAATCCCACAGCCACAGGTTTACTGGGTAACGGATGGAGCCCGTGCTGGGGATGAGAGGAGAGAAACCTCCCCTTCAGTCTGCGTACAGGGTGTGAGGACATCTGGTTTCGCCTTCCACCACTTCCTCTTTTTAAACCAGTGCTTTAACTACAGTCTGTTGCAAAATCCTTTGACAGAGGACATAGCAAGAAACATGAAATTCCCAGGGCTGTAATATATAGATTTTTTTTTTTTTTGACCTCCAAAATGACTGAAATGAACACTCATATGATTCACTATAAATGGGACCACCAAGAGGT
>NW_009603444.1:79361-81476 GCF_000690535.1 Cariama cristata
CCCAGAAGGTCCAAGCCCCCTCAGAACATTTAAGGGGGAGATATCCCTATCACAGGTCCTTTTTTTTGAATCTTGAAGGTAGTATTTTGATTGAAGGCAGGTTTCTTTTGGAAATGTCTTATATAAAATTACGTCAGGCAGGATGATCTATGACCTCCAACCAGTGTGAATTAAAAAGCTGAATTAATGAACTGAAAGTATCTCTTCAATCTTGTATGTTACATTTCAGTCCTTTTTTTTTTTTTTTTTTTTTTTTTTTTAATAAAGCTTTGATAATAATGCAAAAAATCCCAATGCCAGTCCTCAGATACAGGCGCTGGAGGGCTGGGCTCTGGTTACATTAAGTCAAGAGGTCAAGAGGAGTTTTAAACCTGCCACGATGGAGCCTAGGTTTTACCCTAGACCTTTTTCTTGCTTCTAAATAGCACTGCATTGCAGTGTAGAAAGCCAAGATCACTTCAGCTAAAGGTGACAAAATTTATAAATACGTGATGTTAGAAAGCATTCAGGATGTTTTTTTCCTAAGCCATAAGACTGACAACTTCTGGTTGAGCAAATTAAATATGAAAACACACGATGGTGTCCAAAACCAAAGGTAACCGGTGCTAAAGCAAAGGAATATACTTCATCCAAACAAGACTCAGTGTTTAAAACTAACATCTACTAAAGGGCTGGTAATAGCTAAAAAGGAATCTAATGGCTGTTAAAGAGTTAAATGATTTTCAGCGAGCAGCATGCGGTAACAGCGCAGCTATTTTTTTTCTTTGTTCCATCTAGAGAAGTTTGCAAGTTATGAAGAAAATGTTCTGAGCTGTTGATTTTCTGGAGAGATATCCACCCACGCATTATGAGTACTTGCACATTGTAAATTTTATGACTTAATGGAAAATAGTCACTTAAATTCTGCCCACAGTAAGTAGTTATGGATTTTAGTAGTAAATCTGCATAAAAAGGTTACTATTTCAAATTTGTAGCATAGAAAATTATATACACACAGGATAAGTGGTGGAAGCTAGCAAAGCTCTATACGCACCACTATTAAAGTATAAAAAAACCCAACACTTTTATAAAGAAATCAAACACTTTGCATCTTTTTCTTTTGTTACTTTACAAAGAATCCCTCCTTCCCCAATAGCATACTTAGTAAATTATGTGCTAATTTTTACTGAGTAGAAATGTTTTTTTATTGCAGCCCAAATTCCCCAAGCTACAAGATAAGAAATCCAGCCAGATAAGAGGCTTAATTTTTGAACAGAATGAGCTGCACACATTTCTTTGCAGTTGTCTGTATTATCTTTGATTCAATATTATGCTTCATGTCCAACTATTTCACTCCAATTCCTACGTATTACTTGACAGAATCACAGAATGGCTGAGGTTGGAAGGCACCTCTGGAGGTCACCTGGTCCAACCCCCCTGCTCAAGCAGGGCCACCTAGAGCAGTTTGCCCAGGACCATGTCCAGACAGCTTTTGAGTACGTCCAAGGATGGAGACTCCACAGGCTCTCTGGGCAACCTGTGTCAGTATCTGGTCACCCTCACAGTGAAAGAAGTATTTCCTAATGTTCAGATGGAATTTCCTATCTTTCAGTTTGTGCCCATTGCTCTTGTCCTGAACAGGTACTTGACACGATAATTAGCTTGAAGTAACATTTATTTTGTTGTCAATAGCATCCTTGTGAGACAAAGTAGGAATCTGGTCTTTAGTGTGGATTCGGTTTATGTTGTATTTGCAACTAATCCAGCTTGGGAAGAGGGGGAAAGACCTTGGAAATTACTTCCCGCGACATCAACCAATGAAGAAAGGGTAGAAAAATAACCATATGGCCACGTTTGGTCAAGCATGTTTCGCACGTTTATAGCTCTAATGAGAATATTGCTTAGTAGAAAGCAGCCTATTCAAGCACTCGGCTGAAGGAAACAACCCGATCATTCCACAGAATGAGTTACCGCCATCCTCGTGAGCATCAGAACGGACATAATTAGCAGGAAAAGCTCGTGCTTTGCCAGGCTGCCTGCGCGGGAGCGAAAGGGCGGGAGGGAGAAGGAGCGGGGCGCCGCTGTCCGCGGTGCTGAACGGGCCCGCGGGGCCGCTGTCCGCGGTGCTGAACGGGC
>NW_009603445.1:0-17759 GCF_000690535.1 Cariama cristata
TGTAGTGAGGTGGGGGTTGGTCTCCTCTTCTTCCAGGTAACAAGGGATAGGACAAGAGGAAATGGCCTCAAGTTGCACCAGGGAAGGTTTAGATTGGATATTAGGAAAAATTTC
Source organism: Cariama cristata (assembly GCF_000690535.1). Lineage (NCBI taxonomy): Eukaryota > Metazoa > Chordata > Aves > Cariamiformes > Cariamidae > Cariama > Cariama cristata. Next base: position 115 of record NW_009603445.1, read on the forward strand.
TTCACTGAAAGGCTTGTCAAGTGTTGGAACAGTCTGCCCAGGGAAGTGGTGGAGTCATCATTCCTGGAGGGGTTCCAAAGACGTGTAGATGTGGTGCTTAGGGACATGGTTTAGTGGTGGGCTTGGCAGTCCTAGGTTAACAGTTGGACTCGGTGATCTTAAATGTCTTTTCCAACCTAAGTGATTCTGTCACTCTATGTTAAGCACTCAGCACCGCTTGGCGTGGGCTGGATTCAAGCCAACACAACCTTGAAGCACATGCCAAAGGCAGGAGGTGAGGAGGTGAGAGGAAACCTTCAGACCTCAAGCCATTTGTGCAGATGCCTTAAGCACAATTCTTCCTTTCTCTTGGCTTAGCTCCCCCATCACCGGGGTTCACAAAACCTCTGGAAATCCCCTGGGGATCAAAAGACAAGTAAGATTATTCCCCAAATATGATGTTTTTGTGGCAGCCCAGTAAAAGCACTTGTGTGTGCCTGGGGAATGGTCACAGCAGGTTGAGCCGAACATGGGAAGCGGCTGCCAGAAGAAATCAGGAGATTGGAGATTGTCCAAAGCAGATGCATTACAGATTGTTTTTTGAGTCATTCTGCATCCACTGCCATGATGACCCTGAAATCCATCTGTGCTGCAACTGGTGGTGGTTGGGCTGAGGTTTTCCCTTCTACTCTGTTTCTCCTGCCAGCTGTTTGGGCTGGTGGCCTTTCTGGAAGGAGGGACACTTGGACTAGATGAGCAGGAACAGGCACTGGAGAGCATGAAGAGGCACAGAAATCTTTCAGCATCCATCCCCATCCCTGGCTCAAGGAAGAAAATGAAGCTGCTGAGAACAGAGCTAATGAACACACCTAGGAAGCGAGGAGAAGAACATTAATTGCCTGTACAGCAGTGTGGCGAGCCTGAGCAATACGGAAAAGTGGGAACGACTAATTTATGAGTACAAATTCTATCTGGAGAGCATGATTTAAAGTTGGGGAGAAAATCCATGTGCCTGGAATATTAAAATCAATAGTTGTAACCTATTTAGAAAGAATTGAGTGGGCAAAGAAGGTGCAGGAGGGGCAATCAATATCAGAAGTGACATTGCTGCATTCCAAGCACCACTAGAAACTTAAGAGAAAGTGACCTTAAATACAAATAAAAGCCAAAAGAAGACACTTCTCCAGACCATCAGCTCTCACTAGAAGAGAAACTACTGGCTCCTTAGTCACATATCTATAATATTTAAGAAATTTTCCCTGCGTTGTCCTGGGGAACCTCAATTGAATGATATGAGCTGGAGGGCTCACGCTGCTGGTTTCTGGATTTTCTAAATGTCATAGAACAGTGGTTGCTAATCAAAACCATGAGGATCCTCAACAGAATCATCTTGACACCCGAAGACCCCATCACAGATCCAAAAACTAGCTACAGCCAGCACAGAGGTGATCCCATTTTGATTGTACGTCCTGGGCACGGACAGAAGAAAGCCTGAGCTGACAGTAGGTCCCTTTGCTTTTCAGCGTTGTAAGCTAGGTCACCTGGAGGATTTTAAGCAGAAAATGGGAATGATATTGGGCAACTCTTTGTTCAAAGGCACTCTGGCTTCTAGGGAATCCAGTAAAATCTCAGCATTGGGAAAGAGAAGGTTATTGAGGTTAAACACAGAAGCTCAAAGGGGAGTGAGAGTAGGTGTAAATTCAGAGAAAGGACGGAAGGGAAAGTGAATAATAATGAACGTAACCCAGTCCCAAGCAGACGGCTGTTAGGTGAAACCTATGGCTAACAGAGCTTAGGGCAATAGGGAAGTGCTCTTTAGAGATAAGAGAATAAAAGTAGTTGTCTAGACAGAATAGCAGACATTAAAAAAAAGAAGGCATAAAAGGCAGACACTAAATATTTAATTTCTCTATTTTGGAGGAAAAAGCTAAGAGAAGTAACAATGTAATACGATGATGTGAAACATCTTCAGTTCCAACTCAGGATGTTAAACAGCTACTACTACAGCTAGAGGATTTTTTTGATCAGCAGCCCTCAATATTCAGTGCCTGAGAGTTTTAAAATCTGTCCCAGGAGCGACACGGGCCAGCAGCATCTGCGAGGCGAGGAGTTTTCCAGAAGACTGAAGAAGCGCTGACTTTGTGCCAATGCATAAACGTCAATGAGGAGGATGACTTGTGTAATCATAAATCTGATTGTTTGATGTTGATTTTGTGAAAAATAATGGAAGAGCTGATAAGGGACTTGATTAATAACAATTTAAGGAGAACAACTAATTACAATCAACATGAGTTAATGGAAAATAGATCTTATTAAATGAAATTGATATAATTTTTCAAGTATGTGATTATAGATTTGATTGATTTAGTACATTTCATCAACACTGTTACATTTGACTTCTGCGAGGCATTTAACTTAACGTTGTCTCATTTATTAGGAAGCTAAAACAATGTAAAATCAACACGGCATGTGCTAAACAGATGAAAGCCCCGCTGATATGTTTAAATATATCAGAGAATCATCCCAAGTGGCTGTGTTTTGGTTTCAGTGGGGTTAAACCACAACATTAGCAAATGGTAGAAAATCAAAACTCATTACAGTCAAAGTTTGGTGACGAGATCTGGAGTAGGACCACGGTTGGTACGTGGATCCGTCTCTTCCTCAGATCTGCATATTTGTGAACCAGATATAAGCAAACACCAGCCGGTTTGACATGGGCAGACCGAAGCCACACTTCTAGGAACCAGGATTTCACTGGGGGAAGGAGGGATCCTGTTACACAACGCTGGAAACTTGATAAAATAGCAGAGTGAAATATCTGCGGTGTAACATCTAGTGGGACACTGCAGCTATTTCTGGTGTCCGTGACTCAAGAAGGATGGTGATGAATGGGAGAGGGCACACGAGAATGACTGAAGCGTTGCAAAACATGCCTTATAGTGACAGATTCAAGGACCCCAACACGCTTAGCTTAACAAAGAGAAGGTTAAGGGATGGCTTAATGACAATCCAGATGTATTCAGACGGGGCACAGAAATGCAGAAAGGGAGAGCTCTTCAATCTAATAGACAGAGCTATAAAAAGAGCCAGTGACTGGAAGCTGACGCTGTCAAATTCAGACTGGGAAGGGTGTGCTTTTTAAATCGGGAGAAGTAACATCAGAACAACTTCCCAACAGATGGTTTCATCATCACTGTCCATTTCAAAATCAAGCTGGGTTATTTTTTGTTTTAAGCCATATCCTGGACCCACCGAAGATCACCGTGAATCGACATACAGTCACCCACACTGCATGGATGGGGTGGTCCTTCTTTGGTTTTATAACGTTCCTAATAATGAATATTTAAGTTATCACCCCCGAGCACTGACTGGGACAATTCCCTTTTCTCAGAGTTATTGGTCTGGCCTTGGTGGAGACTCACGCAGACACCTCAGTGTTATTAGTATTTCATCTTTGCCAATGGAAAGTCTGGAAAAGTACTATAAAACCAAATAAACCAAGCCCAGTCTACGTCCCTCTGCTATAAAAAACCCAAATGCAGTGCCAAAGAGAGCAGCTCAAAGCAAGTCCGTGAAGGACCTGTGTTCAATGGTCCAGTTAAATCCTGCTGATCCCTGTCTGCTGTTTTAGTTTGATAGACTTTTCAGGGAAATGACATATTCCTATTCCTTAAAAGTTGCTAAAACTGTAAGTAAAAATGCATAGTTTGATAATGCACTCATCTACGCCCAGGAAATCGCAGAATGAGAGAGCGCCATGATTTTGCACAGCAGGGCTTTCTGCAGGAGCTCCGTTGAGTCTCTGCTTTCTGGTTTGGGAGCTCCTGAAATTTCTCCTTTCATAGAAACTCTTCAGCTGGAGCCCCGGCTGCAGACCCCTCACTCGGGCAGCTCCAGGGGCCACCCATTGACTTCTCCTGGGACTGGTCTGCAAGTAGTCCCAGCTGACATCTTACTGTGCATCCTGATGTACTCGAGACTAAACATACATACAATTTATACTCTTTTTTTTTCCTTTGGGTGCTGAGACATTATTTCTGGGTTTTCAAGCTCTGAAAACAGTGTTAAGAAAAAAATTTTCCTTCCAAAGAAATACTGTGATGGGTGGAAGTGGTTAGATAAGAACTGATATCCAAAAGCGGGACAATTAAAGTTGTTTCATAATTGATTTATATATAAGGGACTTTATCTTCTGGTAAGATCTTTACCTTTAAAAGCAGGTCTTTACCTTATATAAAGGACATAAAAGAGATGTAATTTGTTATCTTAACTTGCAATGAGATCAGCAGAGAAAGACTTTTAAGCCCCTCTATAACTTATTCGTGATGTCACTGTGGTTCTTCAATAGCAAAATCTATCCAGCTGTAAGTTGAGGGCCTCATCCCTGAAACTGGGAGGCTGGGACCTTGTCTCATCTCTGCTGCCCACACCATGGAGCTAGCTGCCCACGCTGAGCACCACCAAGGACTCTGGCTCCTGAGTTGTGCTGCATTTAGCTCTGGCAGGATTCAAGTCATCGCTGCTGTCCCCACCACCTGCCACCTCTTTGCTGCTGTGACCAGCACCTGAGAGCCACAGCCGATAATCCAGACTATTAATAAGTGGGGAGGAGGCAAGACTGTAGGATGCTGCTGACCGCAGTGGATAACACCCACACACTTCTATATCTGCTGCTCGGGGCAGAGGGCATCAGATGGCAACTTCTTCAGCAGCTCCAATTCAGTCTACAAGACCTCTCTGCTCCAAACGCCATTTCATCCAGCCCTGTGTCAGTCAGTCAACAAGATTTCCATTGATTTCAGGTTTTGGCCCAGGAACTGTGCTGATGCTTTTGAACTGAACTTAAGCACAATGCTTACGCTTTGTCAGAAAAAGTCTGAACCAGCAGAAACTCTTTTAAAGCCAGGGCAACATCATTACCATAGATATAAACACTACTTTAATGTGGTTCACCATAAGAACAGACCATTTATTAAAACACTTTACCATTTAATTTATTCAGCATTTTATACTGAGGAGTATTTTCATTAGGATTCCACTGCAAAACCGAAGAAGGCATTAAATCATTTAATATACTGACAGCTCACTTAATTTATTTAAGCACAGGAGTCTAATTCAAAAAAGCAGACCCTACACAGAGCCTTGTCTTTACAGTCCTGGCATACAAGGTCCTATTAATTTTGGGGGAGGGTGTCATAAGAATTTAGTTGGAGATCCCACTAGGTGCTCTCCTTCGGTCAGCAACCTGCTGCATTGCTGCACCTGCCAGAGCAACCTTTAGGAATCCCTCCTGGTCCACACCAGCCCAGCTCCATGCTTTTTCTTCTAATAATGCTTGTGAGCATCTAGCCTTTTGCATTTGGCATCTGGCTTTACTTGGTCCTTGATGGAGCACAGAGCAACCAGCATGGCTGGGGCAGCAGAGATCAGCAGGGAAACAGCAGCAAATGCAGTAAGCCCTGATGTCCTCAATGAAGTCTTCAATTTAACTCTCATTAATTGGCGTTCCTGGCTCTCGAGCACTTGGTAAAGTCTGGGAGATCCACCGTGATGTACTTCTGTCTCAGTTTGTACTGAAGGAACTAGCAACACTCAGTTCTTCAGCTCTGGGGTGAGGTATGGTGAGGCTCCACCAGCCCTGCCCTGGGAGGTGCTGAGCAGCATCAGGACTGTCCACAGCCACCACATCAAAGTTGTCACATCCTGCCTGAAGCAAATCCTCCACTTGGTATTCTGGGTGCTCGGCGCCTTGGACAATCAAGCCCTTGTGGCTTATTACTGATGTTCCCAGATCTGCCGTAATAAATGGTGGAGGAGAAAATTGCCACCTGTGACAAAGCCCTGGGTGATATTGGGGCCCCCAGTGGTTCCTGGTTTGGCTGTTTTCCACGACTGGTGTTGAAGCAGAACCTTGGAAACAATAGCACTTTGTCAATAGGATGCATAGGATGTCATTAATAAACATTAGGGAGCTTGATATGATCTGGCAAAAGTGGTACAATGAAATGAGGTACCAAAAGCAGGATGGAGAGGAGGGGAAGAGACCTGAACAGGGTGTTTAATGACTCACCGGACTGTGAAATGCAGCGGAGAGCAAGGCTGGGATAGAAAATCTTTTAATGAATTCAACATGTGTGCACCCTTCGAAGGCTTAGCTCCCCATTCCCCGGTAATGTTTGACCCACCTGAAGATACCGATCATACAGAAAATAATAACCAGTAAGTAATAATAAGAGTAATAATAGGAAGAGCAGGACCCTCATCTCCAATTCATATTTATAATCCAGCAAATATCTCACCTAAAGCCAGAAGATTTATGGGTTTGCATCTATAATTAATATCCTTCCTTAAGCAAGAAAGGTTATATTTTCATACAAAATAAATAAAAATAAAGCTGGTGTTCTAGAACTGGATTTTGAAGACCAATATTTAAATTGCCAGCAAGACACCATTATTGATTGCATAGATGCTTACACAACAGAGACACGCCATGCACATATATATAGATAGCATTGCACATTTATTTTTAAAATAAATAGATACAGTTTCTCTTTCAAATGCAATAGATGAAGCTTAAGCAGGAAAAAGGAGGAAGATGGGGAGGTTGGCTTGGTGTCTGCTTCAAACTGTCCCTGTTTCCCAAAGATTCAATCTGCATTAGGCCTGTTGCTAATGGCAGGGCTATTCCTGAGTGCCAAGACACATAAAGGGCTTTGAGACAACGGCAATCGATCTAGTTTTAGTTTTATGAGGAAAATAAACAGACTGATATAACAGTAAAAGGGTCGAACAGGGTCAGGGCTAATGAAGTGACTCACAGCAGGTTAAAATTAAAACACCCTTCCTTTTCTCTGCCCTCCCTTGCATACCTCTCCTCCGTGAGTGACCCCTGTGTCTGCCCAAAATCACACGCGTGGGCGACAGCAAAGCACCAGTTAAGGGTCGAGCCAGTTCTTTCAGGGCTAGGGACAGGACTTGCCTTGGCTGAAGGTTTCCATCTCCAGCAGTGATGAAAAGTGAGTGATGGAAACCTCTGGCCGAGGCAAAACCTGCCCTTCAGCTCCTTGCCATGACCACGGCAAGGACCACAAGTACTGCATGATGCCAGGGAGGCTCAAAGGTGCCCAAAATCACCCTTCCAGGCCTGATTTGGCCATTGGGGCTTCAAGGCTTCCTTTAAGGAGTTCTGGTGTAGGCTTGGAGCTTTGCAAGCCCAGGGCTAGCTCAGGTCTCATGGGGTAACCCCTTTGCTAGCCCATGCTAGCAAACAAGAACAGCTTGCTCAGTGTCTGCGGGCTCTGGTCTGCACTCAGGGGGTCTCCTCACTCTGTAGAGTCTCTACAACCAGGTTTCAAAAGGTTTATTTGTTCTTCCTATTTTCTCCGGGTTTTTTGTCACTTTCCTGAGTTGTAACTAGCAGAGTGGGAGCGTGCTGCGTAAGCAGTCGAACCAAAACTAGGAAAGGACAGCTTCTCTGGTGCAAGTAGGGATTTATCTGAAAAATATTGAGAATTACTGGAAATTTAAACATAGGCATTGTTCCAAGGTCAAGGATGTAAGCATCACCTCACTTAGCAGTGCACTCACTAACAGAGGTAAAGTATTTCTGCTCTTCTGGATCCAAAGAGTAAAGACATGAACGGAGCCCAGACACTTGTATTTATACTGTCCTAAGCTGTATAACATCTCCATTTAACTGAGATTTTAGTTATTCATGCTTAAATACTGTTCATGAAAAAAAAAATTCCCTTACGCACTTGGTCATTTAAGGAGCTCATCAGTGATTGCATGGCAGTGCAAGAGTCCTGTTCAAACCTCACGGCACGGGCTGCCACGAGAGGGAAAGGAGTTTCTTCCCCCAAAATTATGGGCTGCCAGAAGAGGGATTATACCCATGGGAAGGAGAAGGAGAGAAATAGCAACAATACTGGTGCGGTGCAGCAAAGCGGTGGCGAGTCCCCACGCAGGGCTGGCTGCACCCTGCTTTGGGGTGTCAGCTCCATCACCGGTGGGCTGCACAGACACGCAGGTGGTCTCCTTCCCCCGAACGTTACTTTCCAGTGACAGGGAGTCTCTGTGGAAGGAGGGAAAAAAAGAAGCAAAGGAAACCTGGCAAGCACACGAAGGAGTTGTGCTGCTCCAAAACCTAGTCACCGTGGAAAAGCTTTCCCTATAGACATGTTGCCCAATGCCCTCCCCAGAGGGCTTTTACCCCCATGAAGACCACGGGCTATGGGTGCCCAGACACTGCTCTTACCTGTGCCCGTGAACGGAGGAATAAATTCATGGCCATTGCTCTGCAAGGCCAAGTACAAATAGCACAGGGGCTTGGGAAGCTGCAACCAGTGTGGGGTACTTAGCTAAGGCAGAGCTTTGCTGCAACTTCATTTTCATGATTTAGCATAATTGATACTAATGTAAGTGAGATAAGAGACAGACTGTCTGTGGGCCGGGAGGAAGTGGATCCTGGTGACATCCACCTGAAAATGCGCTTGCGGATTTATCTGAAATAAAAACGTTGAAAAGCCAAACACAAAATCTGAGAGGCGGGGAGGGAGGAGGGATAAGAAGGGTAATCTGTGGATCAGCTCCGAGGACTCTCATCTCTCTAAGAAAAAGCTACTGATATTAATTTCCTTAACAAGAGACTTCCCGCACTCACTAGCACTTTTTAACTCTCCCTAAATATTGCGCTCAGACTAGTCAATAAGCTGTGTTCCTGCATTGCCAGAGAGCTGGGTGGGTATTAGCACGGTTTAAGGAATTAAAATGTCATTCCAGGGGGTACGTGGAGCGTACCCCTCCTCGTCGGAGCCCATGCCGACAGCAAAATGCCAGTGAGCTCAATATATTTGATGCCTTTGGCTTAGGTTCTCTACAAACCAGCTGAGTACCAGGAAGGAGCTCTCCTGCATCTTAGTCTTTGAAACTGGAGAAGGCAAAGTTACGTATCTGGTCCTGCCAGGGCAGCCGTGAGACGGGCGATGGAGACAGCCGCTGCTGGGGTGGAGAAAGGGACATTTTCACCTCCGGGAATGTTTGAATCCAGCACATCCCAGGGGCCATTACACAGTATCCATTTCTAAATCCTGATTTTTGAGGCTGCTATTGGCATTTCACGTCCTCTGAGCAGTCTGTGCCCAGCGGCAAACAGACATTCACTTCACCCAGCATGACGTAATGCCCGTTTTCATCCTGTCTAGCATATAAAAAAAAGGACAATGTCAGCTGAAAAAAAATGACACCACTGTTGAGCCACCTTACAGCTCTCCTCTTCTCTCTCCTGTGTCTCCATCTTTACACCCCACCTGCGTTACCAGCCCAAGGACCTTCCTGCACCCACTGTTAAAGGTAAGCGTGCCTGATGGTTTTAAATTGCTGAAGGATGCCACACATAAGTGAAAGAAATCTGCAGTGGCAATTTTCCTTCATTTGAAACCATTTCCTTGTAAATGTAGCAGTGAGTGCCTCAGATCGTGGGTCTCCCACGCCTGGAGCAAGCAGGTTTGTTGTACTCGTGTCCCAAAGGCCATGACTTTACACATCACTCTGGTAAGCACATATTCAGAGCTCTCAATTTGTTTTTAAATGTTCTTCTTAAGCCATAGATTTCATGCAGGAAGCCAGATGAAAAGAGCTACTTCGGAAACAGTAGGAACCAGCAGCGTTGGCTCATCAGTGATACGGACAGAGAAAGCTAGAGAGACTTTATCATCTCTAACGTGATTTTATGATTCAGTGAATAATGCATATTAGCATAATACTAACTAAAAAAATCCATACTCATCATTTACTATTAATTAGCTATCAACATTATCCTATTATTAATTATTAACATTTACACTATCAATCAGCCCCTGGCTGACTGATAGCTTAAAATCTTGCATAAAGATTGTTACAGCAATAGCTACAGTGCATCACATAATGTGTTTCACAGTCGGGTTGTCATATCCTCATCTATAAAGCTTTTTACTAATGCACTTTACAACATATCTTACAGTACATGGATGAAGAATGTGACTGCACCCAGTAATAATTCCATTAATTATGAATAAAGCATTTACAAATGACATCCTTATTTAAAAATGGTGATGAACACATTTTGTTTTAACGTGGATGCACTATGTAATTTGTAATTCCATAAAAAGCAATGCTGGCAGCATGGGTCAGGGAAAAAGGGCCAAGATCTTATGATCTTTGCATCAGAAAGGAAAAGGGAAAAAAACGGTGGAGAAAATGATTGACAAACAACAAAATGTTGGGATAAAGGTGACCAAACTCCAAGGCGGTGGTTGGAAGGAACGACTAAAGGTGCCATGCAAAGCTGAAAGGCGAAAGACCTTATCCGGTGACCTTGCATTTCGGTTGTGTTAATAAAACTCTATCCTATGTTAATAAAGTCTATATTTTCATTTGCGATGTTTTCAGGTGGCTGGCAGCTCACCAAGACTCATTAGCCACGTAGAGTTTGCCTTTGCGGTACCTTGGTACCGCTTTGTCCTATAGGCTTTCTGAGATGGCAGAATATTTATTACATACAATATTTCACTGAGGCTACTTACGTCAAGAGGCTATAAATACATTACTCTTCCTAGTTTACTTAAGGAATAAAAAGTGAGTAGCTAAGTTTACAGATCAGGCTCAAGCTCTATTAATGTGTGGTCTGTTCATTTTCATATATATCTCATTTGTTTGAAATTATTTTCCAAATTAATCCTATGAGTGATTCTTGACTTACTGATCATTTCCGAGCACTGCTGGTCAAGTTGTGCAGTGGTCCTATTCAGGTCATTGCATGTATTATGCAAGAAAGGTTAATTTAAACTCCTTATGTTTTTTGGTAATAAAGCTGTGAATTTTCATGTTGGTTATAGTTTTCAACTGAGAGACATGAGCCAAGAGCTTCTTATACCAAGGTTCAACAATTTAAATGTGTGCTAACTGGGGATGCAAAAATCCTGGCAACTCACTTCTTACCAGACTGGCAGGTGGCTGAGAGCTTTGGTGGTCAGCAGAAAGTCAGTAAACTTCTCCTGATTATTTTTTTTCCTGAAGTCCATCAGTGTTTACAGCAGTCCGGATCAACAAGGTGCCTGGGTAATTCACAGACCGTGGTGCCGTGTACCTGTTAGCGCGTAGCCAAAGCCATGCATGGTGGTCAATGCTGAGTGTGGTGCAAGTTTCTGCAAAGTTGGAGAGTCCAGAGAAAAGAGACCTGGATCCCTCATGGAAAGATAAGAAAAAATGTTGCCTTGGGAGGGACCTAGTTTTAGGTTCAACTAGACCTTTTTGCAGGTGTCCTATGGAGATGAGGCTGCAAACCAGAGCCAAGCCAGCCAGGAATTTCATGTGCATTATTTTCACATTCCCTTTCAACGTTCCATTCTGGTGTTCATGGATGACACTTAATGCAAAGGATGCCACCTGACATGGACCCTTCCCCATATTTTCAAGTCAATAAACATAGTAAAAAGTTAATATATAATGTTTATTGCCAGCACTGTCAAAGAGGACATTCTGCAGTGCCCCTCTCCTCTCAAACCCAGGGAAAGCCAGGCAGTGTAGGAGAGGCTGCTGTCATTACAGGTCCCCTTGTGCAAGGCTGCTTCGAAATTCCCAATATTTCTCCAAACCACCAGCAAGTTGGTTTTCAGAGCTGGCTGACAGAGGATTTATTTATCAAGGTTTTGGCTGTTTGCAGCAGTGTCTGGGCAGCAGCAGTTCCGCAGAGTTATCAAAAACCTATTTCCTCGCAGAGTCACAAGTAAAATATCAAACCCCCTCTGAAAAGCCGAGTGCAACATTTACATTTTAATCTCACAAAACACTTTCGTTTCTGACAAACTGGGTTTTTCGGTCTGTGTGTTATGGAGAGGAAAGGCAGCGGGGTTACAGGAGAAAGCTTTATAGCCCTGGAAGGGAGTGCAGGCTGTTTCGTGTACATGATACGGCTGGAGCGGCACGGTGACCTCCCCATCCACAGTGACACCAAAGACTGTCACCCTTCAGCACCCTTGGAGCCAGGTGAAAAAAGAAAATCAGCCTGGCCCCAAAAACTAATGGTGCATGGGCATCTAGCACTGAGCTTCGTTAGCAATGGCATTTGCACACGTGAAAAAAAGGGCCAGGGCTGTAGGACTAAGCAGCCTTGTGCTGCTGGCTGCCGGACACAGTCACTCCTGGCTAAAACCAGAGCCAAGGCAAGGTGTGTGAGCGTGGGCTCATGTGGGGTTTGCAGTAGCCATCTGCAGCCTTGGTTGCCAGCAACCCAAGAGCAAAGGTCTGCCAGGATGCATAGCTCTGAGCCAGGCTGGCCCTCCTGCCATGCAGAGGTTTTTCTCGCTCCCCTCAGCAGGCTGTACGTGCATCGGCAGCTCGTCCTTCCCCGAACCCAGCTCAGCCCTTGTTTCACTGTCTGTTTGCATCTTTGCCTACAGGGCAACTGGGATAAAGTGGAGGTGCTGGTTGGACCCAAGCTCTACAGTTTGCTGTCTGGTGACGAAAAGCATCTCTCTCTTTTCCTTCTTATCACCCGTGCTGTGGTCCTGTATTGCCTCTGTAGAATCTCTGCAGCAAGACATGAATTATGGATGAAATGAAAAATCCCAGCCTGGTGCACAGAGGGAATATGCAAAGTGCAGAGCAATCACCTCTGTGCATGAGCCTTGTTGCGTGCTGCCTTCAGGTGCATGATGCCCAAAAAACTCTGCTCAGCCTCAGTCTGCGACTTCCTCATCCCACAGGTCTCAGGATTCCCTTCTCCCAAGGGCTTCGGGTTTCGAAATGATGACATTCATTAATTTGAAAAGGATCCCTTGATGCTTTGTGGGATCTTCATGTGGAGGTACTAAGGGTGTTGTATGGATAAGCTTTCTTTTGAATTTACAGGCAGAGCATCTCCAGTGGTGCAGGCATCAGGCAGGATGGATGTCTGCTGCCAGTGTGGGAAGGGCTTGCCCTGGGGCAACGTGGCATGTTGCAGATCTCCCCACTCCAGGTGTGCTCCTGAGCACATGAATGCATGTTTGCAAATGAAGTGATGCAGGGAGCTGTGGGCAGAAGCCCTCACCCGAGGCTGGTTTCCAGGGGGGAGCCTGGCACAGCCTGACCGGGAGCAGAGGAGCTCCCACGGGGGTGTGCAGAGGTGACGGCTGGTTCCTACCAGAGCTCCCTTCTGTGGAAGCAAAGTGGTGGACAAGTGCTTCAAGGTAGTCACCAACTCCGGCTTTAAGGGTCTGTGATTTGGGGAAGCTCAGTCTCTCTACTCATAACTTCTCTTTCAGAGAAGAAAATGCCTTTCAGAAGTCATTTTCAAAATGTCTTTTAATTTTTAAATGCTTTAATTTCTCCCTTGCAAGCACAGCTCTTTGCTTTCGTACACCATCTAATAGCACGCTGCAAATGTGTTTCCACACAGCCATTTCTGAGTGTGCAATATCAACATCTGTGCTAAAACCAAGCAGAAATTTTTCCCTGAAGCAATATTTTGCTCAGTATTATTGTTACTTTTTCTTTTTAATGGTTTGCTTATCATGGGGGCTCTTCAGGCTCTCAGTTTCAGGAAATGAAGGCTCCCTGCATCTCCCTCCTTATCAAAGCCAGCCCTGGCAGGCAAGAGCAACACCACCCTTGTCCCTTCTGCTAAAAAAAGTTTTACTTAGCACCCACTAAAATTATGCTGCACTGAAGCACCTCGTTGAACTGGGACTTGGCCACCCTCTTCATCATCACGCAGAGCCCAGATTGGCATGCCCAGGGCCACGCACTGCAGCCGGACCAGACATCCTTCTTTAGAGCCCAGCTTTGCAGCAGATCAAGACTACTGTTTGGAAGTTGAAGAGATGCAAAATAACTAAATAGAGAGGTTGCTGCTATAAAAAAAAATCCACAGGAGCCAATGGTTACCCTCCTGCAGCAGTTGAGATGCTGCAGCTGCTGCTCGAGGTCTGGTTTAGTTAATCCCTGTGCTGTTATCCTGCCCTCACCATGAGCAAGCAGGACGGTCAAGGTTTGTCCTGTTCCAAAAACCAGCATGTGGTAACCGTGGGTAAAGGGGCACTGACTGAAGGTATCAGCAGCACCTGCGCTGAAGGTACTGGTGAAGGTCACGAACAGCTGAGCAAAGCATTGATTCCTGCCTGGGGAACAGCATTTAAGTGCCGTCATTTTACCAGGGTTCCTCTGTAGAAGTTTCAGTAGCCTCCTGTGTTTGCCCTGGCTCGTTGCCTGCACCCTTTCCTTTGGGAACTGCTTTTCCAGGCCAGTTCATTGTCCCTGGTGTCACAGGCATCCCCGTGCCCACCAGCATGTGCTCCTCCAGTGAGGGCCGTGACTCAAACAGGCTGCGAGATGCTGCACAGGTGAAGATTGCTTTCCTGGGAAAGGGCTGATGTGCAGGATTGGTCTGGGATGGGGAAAGGGAGTGAGAATCGTGGGTTATGTGCATCTGTAGCATCTCCAGCGGGAGAGAGCATGCTCAGTTTTCAGCTCTTGGAAGCTGAAACAGGTCTGATGTGTAAAAGTCCACTTTTTGGTTTCTTTCTAATTTGTGTCCCTGTTGCCTTGCAAAGGGTTTGGGAGGGGATGCACGGTGCGCAGAGCCGTGCCTTCCCGCACACCTCTCCTTGGAGGAATTTTTGTGATGGCGGTGGTGCAGGCAGCGATGTCTTACAGGGATTCTCAGAGTGCCTGCGGTGGAGGGAAAAGGGAAGCTCTGGGATCGCACTTGGAAATGGAAGGCAAGCAAAGGGCTCCTGTGCAGGCAGGGCTCGAGTGGATGGGCAGCGCTGCCTGCAAGTGGTGACTCCAGCTTGATCTTCTCTGCTGGCAGTTTGCAGGTCTCTGGGCAATTGTCTTCTCACCCATCATTCTGCCCCTGCCTGATACACAGCAGGCTGGTAGGATTAATTGATCTGTGTTTTAATTTCTCCTGTTAAGTAGGTGTTTATTATTATTTTCCGTCCTAACCGCAGTGGCAAATATTCCCCTGTGCATGTATTTAAGCTATCCAATGTGGGCTGCTTTGTTCTTAATTTTGATTATTTTAAGAAGTCCTTTAGCACATCAAATAGTCTCCATAAATGAGGATTTATAAGGTCTCGAGAGCTGTCAAAGTAATGTTTTTCCAGCAGTGAAAACTTAACCTCCTCTTAGATCTTCATTTCTGCTCTGTCCTGGGTTTGATAAAGAGATGGTGTGGCAGTGCTCGGTTACAGCTACCAGGATGAAGGAGATGTGTTGTCAGTTGTTTTATTTTTGATCCCATTTGAATGTGTCAGTCAACTGCCTAGAATCAAAGAAAGTGAGAAGAAGCCTTAAATAGTTGTGATTGGAAACTTCAAACTTACCTTTTATTTTTTTAATAGACACTAAGCAAATGGTTGGCGGGCTCTTGTAAATCATAACATTTCTAAATATACCAGAGAGGCTCTCCACCAAGCTGCTGGCAAAGATGGTGTCTATCGCTATTGACTTCATTTCCCCCTTCAGGTTACTTTTGCATTGAATAATTTCAAATCGTAATGCAAAAAATCAGGGACTCTTAACGAGACTAGCTAATGCTGTGATTAATGAAAGTGTAATGCGAGCTACTGTACAGCCATTAGAAACCAGTTAGCTAATTAGCGTAATCACAGAGGTGGAAATAATTAAAAGACCATTAAATAGAGGTAGCTTAATAACAACATTTTCCTCTGACCTAGAACTGGGGAGAAGAGGATGGTTTGCTGGGTTAGGAACAGAGAGGAGTGGGGACTGAAGGGTCTGGGAGTAATCACTGTCAATGAGGTCTCGGGGCTGGATCAGACAAGCAGAAGCAGAGCAGATTTTACAGCAACGCAACCCAGATTGCAGCAGAGTCCTCTGGCAATGGCACTTCACGTTACAGCACCCCTCTTCCATCTTTATCCATTGCCAGAAGTTTAGTGGCAAACTAATCAAGACACAGGTACCTGTGGTGAGACAGGATCCGGCTGGCTCGCTCGTTCTTATGTTTTTATTCCCTTTCTTCTTTCCCAGGTTATTAGCAAATATCGTATTAAAACTTCATTCACCTTGCAGTCCCTGAGCCCTCCAGATTGAGAAATCAGTGTCCTAAGGTGCTTAAGAAGAAAATCCTGTTAGAGGTTGTCCTATATTTATATAGCTGATAGCGTCTTTCTGTATGTTATTCACTAGAAGCTTCACAGAACTCTAACAGCTGTTCGAAAAATCTCTTCCTAGGAGGGAAAAGTCTTTCTGGGCAGAGGAGAGCGGTGCAGCGCCCGGCGAGGGCGGCAGTCCTTGCCCAGCTGCCCCCAGGAGCTGGGTGCCGAGCAGACCTGCCACCCTGTTCGGTCCTCGCCTGCAGGCTTTGAGCCCAGGTCGGGGCAGACAGCCCCCAGTCCTTTGGGCAATGCCAGCATGTTGGTGTGGTGGTGAATGTTAAACAATCCCCAAAATGTGGGGCCGGTGCTTCTCCAAGGGCTCTCCCAGGCAGATCTGGTTAATGGGAGTCATGGGACGGTGTGATGAGCTGAATCTCACCCTTGGTGATTAGAAGTGACCTAGCTGCTAGATGAAATAGCTCCGTGTAACAGGCTATAAAAAATCCTAACTGGTAATTTTCCAATTGGGATGGGTCACCACTATGGCCAGCTCCATCGGCTCTTACCGTTTCTGCCACGGTTTTGTGTGTGTTTCATTTGACTGGGGTATAACGAGCGGAGACGAGTAAAGTAGCTGCAGACACACAATCAACGATCACCCGCTGAAGCTGATGAATATGCCGAGACTGCTAAGTGGGTCTTCATTAGCTATTCACATGCTAAGAGCAGTCCTTATTTATTCTTCTTTCCTAGGTGTATCTATTTTTGAATATCTTTTGTACCGATCTTGTCTGGGGGGTGGGAGGTTGGATGGAGGGTACCACCACTGCCGGGTAACCAGATTATTTGCATGAAAAAATGGACTGTGACACCAAGCTGGCAGCAAGCTGAAAGGAAGAAACAATGTGATGCCATTTAGAGAAGGAAGGAATAATTTTCCCTGGTGACATCTCTAGTGGGAAGCAGAACTTTATCTTCTCTTCGCAGCTCAAATGAAGCATCACAGCAGTAGCATTAACTGTGCTTCCACGTTTCCAGCTTGTCTTTTCATTAACCTTTTTTTTTATTGCTGTAGCAGGGAACGCGCTTTCCAGGGAGGGTTTTCAGGGCCATCACCGGAGATGCAAGCCCAGGATGTTGCACCCGAGTCCCCAGGCTGTGGCACATGGGGTGCTATTGCAGCCAAACAGATGAGCCTGGTGATCTGCACTACATGTAGATGAACTTGCAGTGAAGAAGGAAAACCTGATCTGTATCTACAAGAGTGCTGGAGAGGGGCTCTTGGAGCCGCAGGTCGTGGCCAGCCTTGCTCCAGGGACCCTTTCCTACCAGCTCGGCCGTGTGAATAGCATCGCGGGACATCCTTGAGGATGTAGATGGGAAATTGCTTAACTCCTGGCAACGACAGTGTCTTTGTGAGAGAAAGGTGCTTTTTTTTCCATCTACAAAACCCCTTTTTCCACACTGGGCATCACTTAAACTTTCTCATTTAAACTTTTCTTAAAAGCCACGGCTCCCGCTGTGCTGGGGCTGGTTGGTTGGGGATGCCTTTCGCCCTCCCAGCTGCATCCGTCTGCGGCG
>NW_009603445.1:17923-29878 GCF_000690535.1 Cariama cristata
GGCCCGACACGGCTTCATGCACCCCCCGAGGTGGCCAGGCCCCATCACTGGCTCCTGTCCATGCTGGGTCCAACCCGCATCCCCCCTCCAGCAGCGTGCGGGTGCTGCTTGAGAAACCACCCAGAGCATTGCATTTCTTCAGCCAGAAGATTGCCATCTTACCTGACCGATTCCTGCCCTCCCAAACCGGCCCAGCACCATTTGGTTTTATAATCTGACAGTGTGGGAGTGAGTACCATACTCATCTGAGTTGTCTTTTTTCCAGCTGAGGCTGTTCACGCCGCAGACTATGTGACTGACACCCTGGGAAAGCCAAGTTTAGCAGCGTGCCGCTCCAGGAGAGCATTTTTGTATGAACAGCAAAGCAAGCCAAGCCCTTGCACCTCTGGGGTTTGTAAACAGCTGATCTATGACAGATTACTTTCTTTTTTTTTTTTTCCCCTTTGTGCTTTTGACCTTATTTGCTGAAAATGGAACATCATCTAACCTTCCAGGAAATACCACGATTCTTCGATCTGATATGAGAACATAAATCTTCTGTAAAGAGCGCATCCGTTCTGCATCTCAGGTCTCTGTAACTGAGTTCTGGACATCAAAGTGGAAATCGCAGCATCCTGAATCCAGGACAGCAGGACCTGAGCCCTGCACCTCTCCAGCCTGGGGAGTGACATCCCCATGGGGCTAGTCATGGACTCAGCTGGTTCTGCACCAGTTCCTCATGGAAAAATTGGAATTTCTTGGGCCTGAATCACCTTGATCATCTTGAAGTTTTGTGAAAGAGGTGAAATTCTTCCCATCCAGCTCTGTGGGTCTGGCTGAAATAAAACACAGCTTTACAGCCCAAAGTAACCCACCTTGCCATGGTTCAGCCTCCCTGCGTCACCTCCTAGAAGTGGTCTTAAAGGCGGTTGCATTGCTGAAATTTCGGGCTCTGTGTGCCATGCTCAGCCCCCAGCTCACGCTTCTGACAGCGCGTTTCCTGAGCGCGATGCCTGTGGGTACCTAATCGCGTCTGTACGATCAGCCTTTGTGGGTTGCACCTCTCCCTGCTATTTTGGGGGACCGCAGAGGCCTTTCCGGGAAGGCAGTGGGGCGGCTGTGGGGCTCGCCTGTGGGGCGGCTGGGGGGGAGCTGCAAAGCCGTGTCCGTATCGGGGCCGGAGCAGCAGAGAGGGTTATTTGAAGGTGAGAGGTTATTTGTAGAAAGATGTGGTTCCTGTGCTGCTCTACAGCCTTACGAGTGCTTTGGAAGACATTATTTTGCTCAAGAAGTGCATGCCTTCAGACCCAGACTGTTTTACCTGCGGTGTATTCAGCAGTGTGCAGAGCCCTCTCCTTCGTGGCTCATTCCCGGACCAGGGGTCCCCCAAACCCCCCTGGACCTGGGGATGGACTCAAAACCACCTTTGCATTTTCCCTTTCCCTCTGGATCAGGTCAGTGACGTTCCTAATCCCCAGTGTGCCGGGGAAGATGGGTTTAATTGAACCCACAATGATACCCTCTCCAAAAGCCCCAGAAAGCTAAAATTTCTTTTTCTGCCTGGACCACCTTTCCTTGTTTTACCACTAGATGGGAGAGTGAGACTGGCCTAACTCAGCTGCTCCCATCCTTATCCCGGTAGGAATTCCGAGGGGAGATGAGAACTGAGAAATGCCCACAGGTCATCCTGCAAATCTTCCCACCCCGGGAGGGGAGTGGGTAACCCCCAAAATGCCTGGCTATCGCCTAACCCCAAAAATGCGTGGCTGGGGGGGACTAACGCTTGCCTGGTGCGTTCCCCCAATACTGATACCCAGGCGGTAGCCGCTCTGCCCTCATGCAAGGGGGATTCACTTACACAAAGACTAGATATATTCTTGGGGTGAAATACTTCATTTGTTTTCTTATCCACCTGTCCTAGAGCAAGGGAAGGTGGGGAAAGCTCTTGCAATTCACTGCTTTCATCCACGTTCCAAATCCTGCTCCCCAGGGAGCCGGGTGACCCCAATAATTGCTTTGGGAGGTGAAGAATAAGGCAGCATTTTCTCCTCCTTTTCTTCTACACCTTTCTCCTATAGGATTCTTGCGGAATGATGCTCCCAGCGATACCGTTTTCCTGCAAAGACTAAAAGTGGGCTGGTGCAATGATTGTATGTGCGGGAGGAGAATTCATGCCCTGGTCTGACACCGCTCGCCTCGGGAGCTGCTGTGGGCGAGGGAAGGGGCAGCACCCAGGTCATTAATGTCTCATTAAATTTACTTTCACTGCAGCGCTTCCCAACTCCTGAGATGCTTCCCAAGGTTTTGCTGGGACTGGGTGTGTTTGGGAACTCTATAATTGCAGAAGCACTTTCTCAAGCAGATCATATTGCCCAGTTTGACTATTTTTATTATAATAAAGGTTGAGGCTTTTAGAAATGAACATCTCTTCTTCCTTCTTGAGATTTCACGGGTTCTGGAAGAAATCTCATAGTTGCCAAATTATGTCCAACTGCCTGTGTGACTATGACAGAACATGTAATCCCTGTAACTTGGAAATTATCTTTTGGGGGGGTTTTGCTGTTTGCCCAACCTTCCTAATTTGCAAGCTTTTTAGAGAAGTGACTCAACTGATTTGTTTAATGCCTGGCACAGTTGGGCAATGAGATGAAATAATTCTAACAGCTTCCCTAACCACAGTGCCCTTCTTGCCTCTGTTGGGGTCTCCTGGCTTTGCCTCCACAAAAAATATCTGTCATTTTCCTGGCAGAGAGAAAGGACAGCAGCTTTGGAAGAGGAAGTTTGGTTTTTTTACTGGACATAACTACTTTCATTTTCCATGAACAACAGCCACCCCACCCTGTGTGTGCAACCCTGAGTCACCAGCACCAAGCACTGTCTGGCTCGTGCACCTCGCTGGGGAGGATCCAAAATCCCCTCCAAAGAAAAGAGACATCTTTCTTCAGTTGATAATTACAGATGAAAAAACGTTGCCTGGAAGCAATTAAAAAAAAAAAAAAAAAAGACATTCCAGACCTGGCAGGTCCAGGGCACGTTTGCTTGTGCAAATGCAGCTGCTGGGGAGAGCCTGGGGTGGGAGCATCTCCTGCCGCAGCGGGGGCCAGGGCTGAGGTTCACCCCACTCTGCCCATGGGCAGATCTGGGACATGTGGGGATGTGGGGATGAAGGTGAGAGCAGCCATAAGGTGTCTCTAATAGACGGTTAGTGGTACGTCTGCTTCTGGCCATGGACACTTGCGGGAGAAGTTACTGCCCTTGGCCAACTGCCTGCTGCTCCCTGCTCTCCTCAGTCTCAAACCCTGGGTAAGCAAGTGGGAAAAAAAATCTCAAAGGCTCAGGACCACTGCAGTAACTCTGATCTGCTTTGCTATGCTCCCAGTCCTTACATCCCTGTCCTCTCTTATCTCCCCCTCACCATCCTAGAAGAGAATTAAAATCCAGAAAAAGCACTACCTGGGGAGAGGAGCTACAAAGTGACCGGTGGCACCATGCACCCTTGCGATGATACAGGACCACAGGATGAGGAAAGCAGAGACCAACTTCTGGCCTCTGCACAAGATGCTGTGGCTTGTCACTGTCTAATGGCTTTCAGCACACCAAATGCAAAGCCAGGCCTAGTTCAGCAAGCAGAAGTGGAGCTGACTAAGTTTCTCTTTAATTATAACAAGGAAATAGCACGTGCAAGTGTGGCTTCAGATGAGAAACACGTGGCAGTCACCATGTTAAAGCTGTATCCTGCAAACCTTTCCAGGATGTGAGGCTGAGACTTGAATTCCCGATGCTTCAGGGCCAGGGGGCGGAGAGGAAAAAGGATTTGAGTGTGGCCCAAGCTGTGGTCCGTGGGACTTGTTTCAGGAGAGCTCAGCCACCCGTGAAAGGTGAGCCCTGATGGATGGTTGGGGCAAAGTCCAGCACAACACATGTGCACACACGGCATTTACTGCACTAGTAGGCAGCTCCAGCAGTAATGAAGTGTGTAAAGTTTAAACTTATAAAGCATCAATGCAGAGATCAGGATGGAGCAGCTTTTCCCAGCCTTGCTGGGAAATGTCGTGTCGCTGCAGGTTGCAGCCAGAGCCCGTCAGTAGCTGGCTCATGGCATTGTGGCATCCCTGTGGATCCTCGTGATGGTGATTAAAAGCAGCTCCATGAATTTGGAAAGGGGGCAGAGGAGTCTAACCTCTCCTCAGGGGTATTTGGAGGTCCCAGCTGAGCGCAGAGGGGTGCATGGCTGGTGAAGGATGTGGGATGTGCTCCATGGGGCTTTGGAGGGGCAAGGGGCAGTTGCGTGACGGTAAGCACAGAGCACAAATTAAATGAAAACTGTTATGAGGGTGAACATCAGCCCCAAGACACCGGGGCATTCCCAGACGGAGGACTCTGCACCACGGAGGATGGCTGATGCTTGCTCTGATCCTGACCCACACAGGCAGCTCCCGGCCGGGATGCAATCCACCCTCGCAGATGCAGAGTCCAATCTCTCCTGTAGACTTTGATCCTGCAAGAGGAACTAGAGGGATGGATTTTCAAAATCAGCCAGAACTAGTGGGATCCGGGCCTTATCTGAGATATAGCAGCAGAATTATCCCCGTGTCACCATTTAAGGCTGGGCAGGCACTCAAAGCAGGTGGCAGACACTCTCTGTTAACCCCTTCCTTTCTCAGAAGGGGAAGGAAAGGAGAAAAGGGAGAGAGACTTAGGGGTTGGAAAATTAAAACTACTTTAATAAAACAATACCAATGAAAAACAGTACAATAATATTAATACAAATACTACTAATATTAGAAATAAGAATATACAAACCCAATGTTGAGCTTCCCGGCAATGATTGCAGGACCGGGTGCCGTGGTGGCTCTCACCGCTGACGTGGCACCCAGATGGCCCAGACTGGATTCAGCAGCAGGAGGTAACGGCATTCAGGAATACATGGATTGGGATCGGAGGCAGGAGAATGAACAGAGTCCCACAACAATGTTGGTCATGAAAGAAGAAGGGCTGACCCCCATGATCCCTTAGCTTTATACTGCGTATGATGTGTATGGGCTGGAATACTGCCTCGGTCAGTTTTTGGTCACCTGTCCCATCCACACTTTCTCACAGGTGCGAGCCTTTGATGCCTTTTCACTTGTGGAACACAAAAGAGCCAGCAGGGACCTTGGTTCCCATAGGAATAAGTATAAATGTGGGCCTTTCTGCACACCAATCCTACCATCACTTTAGTGACAACTACAAACATCAAGCCTTGTCAATTCTGAAAGCAGACACTGAGAAACACGTAGCCAGCTTCATAAAGTGCAGTTACTTAGAAAAAACCAAACTGAAGGAAAATCTACTGAAAGGACAAATGGTCCTGTTTTAGCCAAACCAGGACATTACGCGATTTGTTCTCTGTGTTTACTGGGGCAATATTTTTCCAAAGTTCAAAATCTTTCTGTGCAGGAAGCATGTGACATGCTTTGCAGTCACACCATACTTTTGGTGCTATGAACAATTTAAAAAATCAATTTCTGGAGCAATATTTTCTATGTTTGTAATCTCTGAACTAATTACGGGACTGGAAAATCAATAGCTATCTGGAAATCTTCCCAATATGGCTAACTAAACATGCTACATATCATGCTGGAATATATTCTTCACAAACACATGATCTGCTCATGACCATCTCCCAGATCACACGGGCAGATGATATCACTGTCAATAAGCATCTGTATTTCATTACATTGCAATGGCAACATTTACCAAAATCTGCAGGAGGGACTGGGCAGAGCAAACAGCACAGTACGTGAGATCTGGAGCAACATTTGTGCCAGCATTTTAAGCCAACAACAAAAAGAGTTGAAAGGCCCTTTTAGTTCAACAGGAATGCTCAAAAAGATTACAGAATAAAGTCGTTAAAAGTTCATGCCTCAGTTATAATGTTGGTTTTTTATCAGGCTTTGTTTAAAAAAGAAAGTAAAACCTTCAGTGACTGAAAATAACCTCTTTCTCTAGTCTCCTAGCAAGAGAGAAGCGATGTTAAATAGGTAGTTCAACGGCGATTACACTTCAAAAACACACATAAAGAGGAAGGGTGTTGCTCTCGTGAGTATGATCTCCTCTTGCTGTACAAATACGCTGTGTTGACCATGGCAACTCGGTTGGAGCCAAAGCCCAAACCCTTGTGCTGATGCTCTGCACCACTCTCCGTACACCGCAGGCATTGCCAGGATCTTATTTGAGATGCTGCTGCCTCACTCGTGCCCTGCGAGGGCTCAGCGTGCTCGGTACGGTGGGGTTGTGCTGCTGCTAAATGAAGAGTAAATATTCCCGTCAGACACGCTGCCAAAAGCACAGCAAGCGGATAATAAGCAAAGACCACAGTACAGGTGATTTTCCCCACACTCCTGCTTGCACTGCTACTTGGTGCAACAGAGCGATGAATCCTGAGCTGTCAACGACACCACAAAATATTTGCTCTCATTTTATATCTTTTCCTCTGATTATTCTTCGTAGCTGTTTTCCCCTAGTGAATCGAGCGGAGGAAAAGTGGGATTGGGGTATCTCTGCCCTCGCTCCCTCCCCAAGCTGGGGGATTCCCGCAGCTGCACCCACACCCGCGGCTCTCCGAGGTGGTGATCGTTTTCCCAGAGGGGAGCTTTGGGTCTAGCAACCCACGAAGGTAAGGTGCAGAGCGTGCCTTCTTCCCACCCTCCTCTCAGGAGACAGGCCACAATTCATGGCCCCTCCTAAATAAGAACTTAGCAGGTTGGATATGCTCAAAGAATTTAAATTTTAAAGCTGGGCATGACCCACGTAATGATCTGGATTGTAATTATTGTTATTATGAATTACTGTTTGTATTTCTGTGGGACTCCCACGTCCAGCTGAGGAGCCCTTGTGCACGGTGCAGCACTTTGGCACAGGGAAAGGAGCCCCCCGAGCCGCTGACCGCCCGCCCGCGGCAGCGGAGCCAGACCCCAGCGTGGCCAGGGGTGTTCATGGAACAGCACTGCCTCACCCATACCCAGAACATACACTCCCATGGTGTGGGTTTGC
Organism: Cariama cristata; assembly: GCF_000690535.1. Taxonomy (NCBI): domain Eukaryota; kingdom Metazoa; phylum Chordata; class Aves; order Cariamiformes; family Cariamidae; genus Cariama; species Cariama cristata. The sequence continues at coordinate 24,938 of NW_009603445.1, forward strand.
TAATCTGGGCTGCTTTCTGCCAAAAAGCAACAGTTGCAAAAATATTGTGCTTATCAGCATCGTGGTCAAAATTTCCCCTTTAACTCCTAAGGCTGAAATGACCTTGATGCCAACTCAGAGCTGCCGAGCACCACGTACCGTTCTGACTCTATGGGAACATACCTACGGCTGCTGCACTGAGCTTCATGTGTTTTCTCTTTGGATGATGCTGTCTTTGGACTTTTCCGTCATTCTTGCCAATGTAATGTCATATTTCATTCAAATAAAAATCGATTGGAGTGCGAGAAATCACTTCTATTTTTCTCTATCTTAGGGAAGAAAGGCTGCAGTGTCTGCGCATCACCTAATGGAAAAGAGCTGAGAGAAAAGAGCTCAGACCCTTCAGAAATCTTTCAAAGAGAAGCTACAGCTCTCCCTTATCTCTTAAAATTAACTCCTCACACTTCGTACCTGCTCGGCAGCAAAGTTCCTAATATCGTTTCCAGATATCCCAGAGGTACGGTGTTGCAGTGCTGCTGCTGGCTGTTTTATAAAGAGGGCCAGGGCAGGACAAGGAGCGAGGGATCGCTGCCTCTCGCGATGCTCCCCTGGCCACCGGCGACCAGCACCTCGGGAACATCCCAAACTAGAGGTTTGCAGGGAGATTATTGGGTTTAACAGCTGCCAGAGCTTGTGTGACCCATGAATCTGTCTAATCCTTCCTCAAACACCGTTACACTTTTGGCTCTGCAATGCCCTCTGGCAACGGTTGTCCCTGTTTAATCAAGAGCAGTGCAAGAGTTTGCTTTAAACCTCCTGCCTCATCCTTTCATTTCCAGGATCCTTTGCTTTCGTAATAGCAAATGCAGCTCGCAGTGGTGAGCAGGATGGATTCTGATGCTCCAGTCTGCAAAACCAACAGGGTCTTACAGAGGTAGGATAACACAAAGTCTGGTAAAAAGCCAAAGGGGGATTTGCAGAAGTGCATTTCCCTCTGCAAGCCAGCACTAGCCACCGCTCTTGAAAAATCCCATCTTTATTCATTATTTATTATATGTTTCCTGTGAATGAATTTCTGACTCAAATTAGAATTATAATAAAACTCTAAAAATATCTTCTTTTAGAAAAAAAATCCAGTTCTGTACTTCCTTCCCGGAGATTTGTTGTTTTGCAACAGGAGATATGAATCATAGAAGTATTTATAACAGCAATATTAGGAAATGATCATTCAGGCACCAGAAATCTGTATTTGACATTATGTGTTTAAATAAATTGTTTATTACTATGTAAATATATGCACACTTAACCATATTAAAAATGCAAATGTTCCCAGAACCGGACTTTACATGATGAATATACAACTCCCCTTCTTTCCTAGTCAGCTCTGCAGATTTTGGAAAAATGAGGATAGTGTCATTTGACGGGCATTAATAAGGTTTCTGTCTGCACAGATGTAGCCCAAAGATTGCCATGATCATCTCAGGTCCCACGTGGCTTACAGGACTGAACTTGAAGAAACATCCTTCAACAGCCGCTGGTGATGGAGCGATCCCAGCTCTGGGAGTGCCTCCAGCCAATTGACTTCCCTTCTGTGGCACTAAATTTGCATTCATTAAAACCAGAGTTTTAATGATTTATGGAGATTTATAAAAAATGGCAGCCCAGAGCTTCTAACACTCCCAAAGCTTCTGACAGAGGTACAACACATCATAAATCCATCCCAGTGTGAAATATTGAATGAAAATCATTGCAGGTATATCTGCAAGTGTTAACATGACCCATAAAATCAGTGTTTCAGTCCAACTAAAATGATCTGATCCTCCCAAACCTGAGTAGATAGTAACCCATATAATAACATAATATCGTTATTATCATGTTAGTAATAATACTGCTAATATGATTACCAGTCTCCTTGTCATTGTTTATTACCATCACTGCCCTGATAATTTTCAGCTTTAATGATGGGCAGGGGCAGAGATGAACCAGGGCAGAGATATCCCCATCCTTTCAGAAACAACTTTTGTGCCCCCCACCAAGCCCCAGCCAAGCCAAAGCCTTGTCCCCTTCAATTTCCAAAGAAAAGCCACCAGCAGCATCAGCCGCTAGCAGAGCTCTGTATCCAGTCTGGCTGAGCTTGACAGGCCAGGGAGCGAAAGGAGATGGCCCTGAGATGAGAGACTAGCAGAGGTGAGGAAGATTTAGGCCAGATGCCATCAAGGAAAGCTGATGTGCATCCCCAGCAGTGCAGGGGACAGGGCTGTGCCTCCCCATCGCCCTTCCCCACCTCCCTTGGTGGAGGTGCCTGTGGGTCGCAGCAGGACAAGGCTACGCTCTGGCAAGTACTTTCCTAATTCTTCTGCAATACACCTTTCCCTTTGCTCCCATTGCATCCTCCCCCTTCACAGGTTTGCAGAGTCAGGAGAGAAACCGAGCGAAGCACGACCTGTGTTCATGCCAAGCCCCCAGCACCCTTGCACTCGGGTCCCTGCCACCCTGCCCGTGCTCCCCTCTGTGCTCACCTAGGCTCTGCCCAAACCTTGCCCATCCTTTCCACCTTCTGCCTCCCACAGCTTTCATTGCATCGCACACACTTCATGCCTTCCTACAGCTTTGGGAAATGAATTCCAGTTTCTCCTATCCCTTAAAACAGCTACAAAGATCCTTAGGATAAGCCCAGTCCTGGGAAGATGCCAGGCTCTGGGGGGGCCTTTTGCCACTCACGCAGCAAGGTGTGTGTTGGCTTATGCTGAGTCCCGGGGGCTTTAAAACCAGAGTTTAAAACAAACTCGCCCCTAGGACAGACTCCTTTTCATTTACAAGTGAATCAGCAGAGGTGGTAACCCTGATTTGCGTGCCTCTGCCTGGCATCTTTTGAAGATTTTTGCAGGAGACAGATTTCTTCCAGGTGACCTCTGTCCTTCCTCACCACACCTTCTCCCTTGGACACATTATCATAGTAACTATCCGCTCATGCAAAACCATAGGACACGCTCTATATCTTTACATCTCTCTCATCCAAGAGGTAACGTATTTTGAGGTGTTGTATAAAAAATCACCAAAAGTTAAGTAAAAGAATTACTCTGCACCTCTGAGGACAACCTCACCAAAGGCAGGATGGACCAAAACCGCGAGTAGAGCAAACGAGCAGGGATGCATCACCCCGAAGCTGGAGCCAGCGATGAATGCGGCTTGGCACCGTTGAACAGGAAATGTGGGGGGTTTCCCCGGCTCAGATGCTTTTGACACACTGCTTCGCCTTTGCACATCTGTTGTCCGTTCCACCCTGTTTATTTAAAATATAAACGGTTTGCAACAGGACCTTCCTCATCAGTGATTATACAGCACCAGCCAAAGCAATGCCTTCACTTCAGCGCACAGGAAACGATTCATATGTAATAAAGCAACACCAGCGTGTCTCCATGAGCAAATGCTTCCTGGTTTTCCTGACCACAGCACGTCACAAGCAGCAGGCACTCCCACATTTAATTAGGCTTTAAAAGCTTATTCAAAGGCTCCCAATTTAGCCCAGTAAATGAAAGCAAAACCTGCAAAAAGCTCATCCACCTCCAACTCCATGGGGCACAGCAAGGATGGGACAAAAAGGCAGCACCTTGCAGCTCCATCCTGGAACCATGGCTTCAGAGGAGGAGGAGGAGGAGGAGGAGGAGGCAGTGATGCAAGTGGCACATTGCCACAGCCTGGGATGAGCCTTGGCAAGCTGCAGGGTCTGCTTCTGCCTCGGTTCCCACCCCGGCTCTTTGTTACCCGTGGGTCCCTGAGCTCCGGCAGCAGCTGTGGAAAAGCTGCGGCACTGCTGCCTCTGCACCGAGCAGAGCCGGGGACCGCAGGGCTCAGCGTGGTGGCTGGATGTCAGACCCCTGGCCGTATCTTTGCCCTCCTCGCCGCCTTGCGCAGCCTTAGCTGGCGTTTCCCATTACCCAGGTTATCCCGCGCGCTCTGGATAATGGCGAACTGATTGCACTTTAAAGAGCTAAACATACAGCGCCTGAATTATTTATCTTTGAACATGCAGAAACAGGCCAAATTCCCAAGGGATGTGAAACAGCTCTTGTAAGAAACGCAAAGGAGGCTGCAAAAGCTGCACGGGTAGGCAGGCAAGAGCTGCACGGTTAGACCCTCACCCCTGCACGTGTCACCGAGGGCTAAGATTCCTCCTGCCCAGGTGATTTATGTCCCGGAGGGTGTGCAGTGCTCAGGTGTGGGTGCTGGTCCACAGACTCACCTGTGTAACCGCTTAAGGGCCCCCTCTGTGCCTATAAACCAACCACTGCGACAGCAAGTCCCCAAACAGCGGAGAAAAAGACCCAAACAAGGGTGTTAATGCAAATCCAAGGGGTTCGGTGTGCTCCCACAGTTTTTCTGCACAGCTCCTTCAGCTCTGGAGGCACTCTGCAATCATTACCCCAGCCATGCCCAGCCTGATAGCGCCTGGCACTATACCGCGATGGCTGGGCTTATGCCTCAGATAAAATAATAGCCCTGCATCTGCTCTCGTACTTTTTCCTCCTTTTAAGCAAGGTCAGCTCGCTGCAATAGCTGGAGGCAAAGACTAAATTTCTGCCACCGCAGCCACGGATGTGGCTCCTTTCAGCACGGTTTCTCCCTTCGGGCTGGTGCAGGGATGTACCCCAGAATTTCTCCCTGAGCATCCTGGGGTGCAGGGAGGCTGGCATACCCCGGGGGAGGGGGGGGCAGCCCCAGCCCTGCCTGAGGGTGCCCTAGGGGCACAGCGGGACAGAAAATGGGGCGTTTTTCATAAGATGCACCTGCCCCTACCCCTGCTCTCTCCTTACCCCGTCCCTTCTCGCTCCCCCATCCCTCTGCCCCAACGTGGGACCCTCTCCCTGCCCTTCTTCCCCCTCTCCTCTTCTCCCACCTACCCCGCTCCCTCTCCCTCCTCACCGCCTCCGTTACCCCCACTTTCCCTTTGGCCTGATTGGC
>NW_009603446.1:0-269 GCF_000690535.1 Cariama cristata
CAATGACTTTTTTTACCTCAGTCTTCACAAACAAGTGCTCCAGCCACTCAGCCCAAATCACAGAAGGCAAAGGCAGGGACTGGGATAATGAAGAACCACCCACTGTAGGGGAAGATCAGGTTTGAGACCATCTAAGGAACCTGAAGGTGCACAAGGCCATGGGACCTGATGAGATGCATCCACAGCTTCTGAGAGAACTGGCAGATGAAGTGGCTAAGCCTCTATCTATCATCTTTGAGAAGTCATGGCAGGCTGGGGAAGGTTCCAAT
>NW_009603446.1:1188-18587 GCF_000690535.1 Cariama cristata
ACACAAAGATAGTTGGAGGGCGGTAGCACCTCTCCTATGAAGACAGGTTGAGAGACTTGGGGTTCTTCAGCCTGGAGAAGAAAAGGCTACTAGAAGACCTAAGAACAGCCTTCCAGTACCTAAAAGGAGCCTACCAGCAAGCTGGCGAGGGACTTTTTACAAGGCCATGAAGTGATAGGACCAGGGGCAATGGCTTTAAACTGGAAGAGGGAAGATTTAGGTTAGATGTTAGGAAGAAAGTCTTCATGGGAGGCACTGGAACAGGTTGCCCAGAGAAGCTGTGGATGTCCCATCCCTGGAAGTGTTCAAAGCCAGGTTGGATGGGGCTTTGAGCAACCTGATCTAGTGGAAGGTGTCCCTGTCCATGGCAGGGGCGTTGGAACTAGGTGATCTTTGAGGCCTCTTCCAACCAAACCATTCTATGATTCTATGATATTCAGAAGTATACATTGTATTTAGATATGAGAGAAAATGGGATTAGGCCGTTAATGCAGTCTGTATTACTTGTTTTTTTTTTTTTTTTGAAAAACAATCAAGGAAAAGCTGTAATTTGGGCTCAAATAATCCTCAAATATATAGTCTGGTCTAATAGTGGGTGAATGTAAAGAAGGTGGCACAGCTAAGTTGTTGATGTCTGGATGTTTTGTTTGGTTATATTATGTATTTATTCATGTTAGAAGAGCTTTTTGAAATGTGCTGCCTAGTGCTTTGCTGTCACCATGCTCAAGAGTAGCAAGTACTAGGATTTTTGGAACTCAATAGCTCAGAAATTGGTAGTGAAAATATTCCAATGACTTTTCTGATTTTGTCACTCAGAATGAAAAGATCTGCTTTCTGTTGTGTAGCATAACTACTGTGACAGAATAGTATCAGTTGATATCAGGTTTATGACTTTAACCAGTCAGGCCAGATATTTTTCATTTTTATTCTAAGCCTGGCAAGTTGCAGAGCATCAAGTGAAAAACTGGGGAGGAAGTAAGAAGCACCCTATGGTTCCTGAGAATACTCTCACTGTTATATTCATATATTCTAGTGCTTGATCTTCATAGAAACACTTTACTTTAAAGAAAGAAAAGCATTCACTGTTAGTCTGATGTAGGGGTAATCATTGTGGTTATTAAGGAATATATTGATTAAATAGACAACATGAGTTAAATAACATCACAGTTTTAACCTATCTGCTTCCTGCCCCCAAAGTATAATGTTGCAATAACATGATCTTTATTACAAACCACCTCTTTCTGGATGTGTACTTATTAATTGACAGAGAACCGGTATCTCTCTCATTTTTATTTTGCCGGGATTTATCGAACTATCTGCAACAGCCACAGTCATAATGTATTTTTTGTCACTGTAAACCCTGAAGATGTTTGATCTCAGTTACAATACTGTGGGAGTGGCAAAAGTTTTGCTGCCCTCAGTTTGAAGGTAAAGATGTTATTATAAATGCCTTGGTCTTTCCTTCAGCACACATTTAGTAAATCTTACTTTAAAGTCTGTGGAAGTATCTCAATATCTCTACTATACAGGAGATTTAACAATATTATTTAAGGAAAAGGCAGCATTAAGATTAAGCAGATTTGTGTTATGAATATTAGATTGTCTGAAAATCTTGTGATAATGGTTTTACCCCGGTTATATCTGCTTATAATTGTGCCCACTCAGAGTAAGAGCTGGTGGTTAAAAGACAAACTAGCATCTAAGAAAACCTAATTTAATTCCCTGCTACTACACACACTTGCTGCATGACTTTAAGCAAGTACTTAAAACAGGTTTGTGAAAGCATTCAAGGCAGCTAGAGAAGTTTCACAAATGCAAAGTTGCCCAAGTTTTAATAATTTAAGACAGTACACTTTAACTCTGACTGTTTTATTAGCACAAAGTACCCATAAGAGTGCCTCTCTAAAAATTTTTTTTATACTGTGTGTAAGTATTCTTACATTGCACTTTGGGTATTAGCTGTTTCAAAGATTCAAAAGATTCTAATATATAAACACAAATCTGGAAGAATAATTGGCTATTCCCCTCAGTGAATGGACTCTCTTCAGACCTTTTCTACTTAGCCTTTCTTTCGTGGTTCTCAGCTTCTCTGGCTGGAATCTCTCTGAAGCCAACAGGTGTCCCTTTTGGGCTCTTCACATAACATATATTAAGGCTGTAAAATTCATAAAAGTTCACTTCAGTACAAAGGGTGATTGAAAAACCTACTGACATCTATTGAGGGCTATCAAATACAGAGATACCACCTTTGTAGGAATGTCCCTCATCTATAAATTGTTGCAGACCAAAAAATCTATTTGGGAACAGTAGTAATTCATTTATATACCAATAACTAAGCATGTAAGTCTTTCATTAGTCGCTTCTCAAGGCATCCAGCCTGAATGCTAGGTTGAACTCCAGCCTATGCAGTAATTACATGTACGAGGAGCAGGTTGAACTTCTCATTGTTTCAGGCAGACAACTACAAATACTGCAAGTTATGGGCCGAGTGAAACTTTGCCTTTCCCTGGATTGTCACTCTCTTCTTTCTACAGTGAAGTATCACACAGCTTTTGCAAACATTATCTTTACAGATTTAAAGAAGAGGAAAAAAAAAAAAAAAAGAAAAAAAAAAGAAGAAAAAAGGTCTAGATGTCCCTTTCGTTTGACTCAGTATTCTTGCTTTTATGTTCTTATATCAGTTTCAGCCTGTCTTCTTCTAGGATGGTATTCAAATGTTGGCAGCCATTTAAGAGTGGTTGTAGCGTGAATATCTTACAGTTGTCCGTAGTCCTGGTTTGTATTTTCTTTGATATTTCTTTCTCTTACAGGATAATGTCATTGGCTGTAATCTTGACAGTCTGAGATTCTTGTGTTTTCTTAGAATAACTTTACAAGTGGATTTGTGTCCTGTGATACCTACTAAGAAGACATGAGGAAAATTTATACATCACGTGTAAAATGTCAGAACACATTTAGTGTAGCAAGCACTGTGAATGGTGTTGCCATGGATAAATCAGGAAGTATGTCTCAATGTAGATTCTCAGTTTACTTAAAGGTTGTCTTGCTATTACAAGTCTGCTGATGAGTTCTGTGGTAGTCTCAAGGGATGAAACATGCTTCTTCCTTACAAGCTTACTAACTTTTCTTCACTGGCTTTATCTTTGCATTTTTGTTAATGTACACAGTGCAGCTTGCCCTCCATGTGAATTTACTGAGAGGCTATATTCTCTCTATATTCTATCAAAAATCTGAACAGAAACGACAATGATCTCCTTCCCTCTTCCAGCACCTCTGTGTGTCAGCTGTTATAAACTCAGTGCAGTAAAATGTCTTGTTCTGCAAGTTTTTTACTGACAGCCTGAATTTATCCACTCACCACCGAAAGGTTTTATTGTACATCCCCTAACCTTTGGTCACAATCTTCCAGGCTGTTACAGCTTCATATTGTTTAGATTACATTGCTGCTGGCTTTACAATGCAGCTGAAGAGAAATGGGTCATTGATCCAATTGCATGACTGTAAATATGACAGCTGGATGGTTGGCAGCTTTTTTTTTGTATAGTGTGCATTTTGGAGATGTCTGTGTCTGCTGGAGTCCCACTGTAGATAGGTTCCTCTGCTGCAGGTGTGTAGTCTCTATTCACTCTGAATGTTACTTTTTTTTTTTTTCTGTGTTGCTCAGTTGCTGGGTGTTCTTCCTTTTTATGTTTTGTATTTCTTTCCATGTTGTTGACTGGACTCTCCATCCTGCCTCCCATATTTTTTAAGTTTGATATTAGCTTTATAGGAATAGCTACAAATACTTATGCTTAGGCAATAGTGTAATGCAGATATATTTGAACTATCGTTAAACTTGCCAGCAATGAAGCTGAATAGAAGAGAGGTTATGCAGGCCTGAGCAGGCATCCAGATTCTCATGACGTTTTTCAAGAGTACATTGAGCTTTATGTTGTGGTGTCTTCACTGCTATGTCTCTCGCTTAAAAGTAACTTTACTGCATCTATTTTTTTGATCTTGGATGATTCGGTTGCACTTGTATTTTGGAGGAAGTTTGCGTATTGTATCTATCTGTTCTTTCTCAGAACCATCACTCCTGTTAGATGATATTACGAAGTCTGTCTCTAATTAAAGAAGCTGTACCATTTCAGAAATTCTGTGTGAAGGTCAGCTTTAACTAGTCTATTTCACCTTTTGCTTCTTGGTTTCAAGTGAAAAACTGCATCTCATTCTCTTGAGGGTTATATCATTCACTGAACACCTTTACCAGCTGTAAATATGTTTTTCAGGCTTATTTCTAGCGTCAGTCTTACTCACTTCTCATTGCTTTTTCAGTGAAATAGAAAAGACTCTGCCTTCATCAACTTACCTTTATTTTCCATGCTCAACTCTACATGCAGACTCACTTCCTGGTACCACTTACAATGTTTTCTTTTCCTTTCTTTCTTCCTTTTGAAATTTGATTTACAGTCTAGTCTGAATTCTGTTCTCTACTCTGAGTTTCTAAATGCTACGTAGTTTGATTGGTAATTATTTTTTTATTTTAGTAGATATCATTATTCATGGCTGTCAATACCATGTTGCATGCATTGCGCACTGGTTAATAACTACACCAAACTAGGATTTTTATTTTCTTTTCTTTTAGGAGCACTTCTTACCAAAATGTGGCTATTACAAGCAGAACTGATATTCACTCAGTTTCACTCTCTAGCAACCTCTGCTCTTCCATGCAAGTTCCGTGCCATTAGCCAATGCTGATAAGAAAGAGAGGAAATGACTATATGGAGTAAGGATGTATGGATTTTTGCGTATTCCTTTGGAGTCCTGGTATTTCAGAATTTCAGAAGATGGGAATGAGAATCAGCCTTTTGCATTAATGAGGTGAGTGAAGTACTTGAATACATAAAGCAATGCTTCACATAAGCCCCCAAATCTGGAAAAGACGAATAATTTACTTCATTAGAATCTGTTTGGTTTACAGAATAAAACTAAGTTCAGAAACATGGTGTTTTCTTGAGAAGTTCAGAATGTGTCTGTTTCAGGCTAATAGAAGTAGCCACTGTCTATACGGTTTTTCCTACAATAAAAGCAGAAAGAGAAATGTTAAGTGGAAATTTGGGGGAGAGAATGAGAGAGACAAATGAAATTAATGTGTCTCACTGATACACTGATTTAGGCATTAATTCAGGACTAAGCATCAGCTTTATTCCACTTTATTCCATCTCATCTTTCCATTGATGAAGGAATTACTCTCCTTTATTGCAGAGACAAGGTGTATCTAGCACCCCACTTAGAAAATATTTAATTATAGAAAGAGAGAACCAAAATAATTTAGAATGAAAACAGATACTGAAACTAGAAGACAGCCAATATCTCTGGTCCTGCTGTTTCCTGAATGAAAAGTGTTTGATGCCTGTCTGTCTCTCATTCTTTTTATTTTATCATTTTCTTGTCATTGCTTTTGATTCTTTCATTATCAATGCGGACTTGGATTCTATAAATCCATCCAAATACATTTTTTTAGCCACTGTAAAAAGAAATAAATAGACAGTTGGGTTTTTTTCTTTCTTTAAAGAGCAACTCCATGCAATATATCTAACATTCATGTCGAGTCTTCATATTGAATTATCATCAACTTGAATTTATATAGAACCAATTCTTTTTGTACTCAAAGGTATCTACATAGCATTAACTTCAAGAGAAAATTATTATCTCCATCTGCAGTGACTCTGTTGTGCAAGGTATGGCAATGCATGCTGCTTTTCACCAGGTTTTTCTGGTGGCACCTGCAGTATTTGACACAACAGACAACAAAGAGAAAAAAAAAACAGAATATGCATTTTGATTGTCTTTCCTTTTGTGGGTATAAGCACTGCCTTTAAACAGCTTTTTTAAGAGGCTACTTTGCTTTCATTTAATTTCAGAAGATTTTTTGATGAATCGGTTCACAAAGAATGCAAGGATAGACCTTTAAAATTGTGTTCATGTTTAGAGTCCAACTTTATGTAAAGCTCTTTTTAGGTTTTGACAGTGTTTATTTCAAAAAAAAATTACAGCTTGAATTAGAAATGCTGAAATACCATAAAATAGGCTTGGACAAATTTGATAGATTCATATCCAGACCTAGAGCTTCAGTACACTCTTGACTGTAAACATGCCTTTCACTCTCCCAAATTACTGCTCTTCTGTTTATGCACTGAAAAGGAGCAGAATTCCTATTCTACATATCATTAAAGACAATGCTCTAGCTTTTCGCTTTCCCCTCTTTCCTTTATTTTGCATTGTCATATTGTTTGACATCTGTCTTTTGATACACTCTGCTGTCCCAGCACTGATAGTTTCAACACCATCTTACTGTGTTTCCTGTGTACAAAGGACTTTGTACACAGCATATTCTGGTCAGTATCTCTTAAAAGAAAAGCTCCCTCAGCACATGATTTACTGTTACGTGTAAAAGACTGTAGAATTTTATTTTATATATTGTATACACTATAAAATATGACAATGATTGAATGCTGTTAAGAATGCCAGAGTTACGGAGATTTTTAATTGAAATAGAGTTGGCAATGTTAAATGTAGAGTAAAAAGTTTAATGCAAATGTATTTGTAATTCATATTTTTCAGCATATTATAAGGGAGAAAACCAAATACTTTTCCCCATTCTGAATTCTTTAGAAGATTATCTGTTCAGAGCTTTGTTGGAATTAATATATTTCCATGGAACGTGTCATTTCAATGAAACAGCATTTTCTGATGGAATATGTTTTACTAAAAAAAAATTAACTTCCTCTAATTGAATAGAAACCCCTACTAAATCTAGTTTATGTGCTAGCATTATACCAGTCGAGTGAGACAAGAGCATAGGTCATGCAATCTTAAATGTATGTTGAATCAAGTTGGATTTTTGTAACAATTTTCTTAGCTATAATTTTAATCAAAGTAATAGACGAAAGAAATTGAAATTTTTGCCTGATATCCTTGAGGTTGGAAGATATTCTGTTAATGCTTCTGCGGGAAGTGTTATGGGAAATATTAGCAAGCTGATGCTAAGATCTGCTTCTTTATGAAAGGATATTTTTTATACAAAATTAATGTTACATTTCCTGCCTAGATATGCACATATTGTGGTGGTCTGCCATTTTCCTTCCAGGACTACTTTTCATTTTTCCCAAATGAAGTGCTGCCTATACAATCTTTATTACTCTGGGGGTCGAGTAAATACTGGATGCCATCCCAAATAATATTGACAATTAACCAAACTGTGTGTTATTGAAACTGAAAATTCTAGAGGAACAGTGTTTGGGTTTTTTTTTAATCTGACCTGGACCACTTCTAAATATTCATGAAAAATTATTAATAAAAATAATGATAATAATCATAATTCAAGGTGAAATGGTTAGCGACCTGCTACACCACTTAGACACACACAAGTCTATGGCGCCAGATGGAATCCACCCAAGGGTACTGAAGGAGCTGGCAGAAGTGCTCACCAAGCCTCTGTCCATTGTTTATCAGCAGTCCTGGTTAACCGGGGAGGTCACAGTTGACTGGAGGTTAGCAAATGTGATGTCCTTCTACGAGAAGGGCCAGAACAAGGATCTGGGGAACTACAGGCCTGTCAGCCTGACCTTGGTGCTGGGGAAGGTTATGGAGCAGATCATCCTGAGTGTCATGACACAGCAGGTACAGGACAGCCAGGTGATCAGGCCCAGTCAGCATGGGTTTATGAAAGGCAGGTCCTGCTTGACTAACATGATCTCCTTCTATGACAGCATGACCTGCTTAGTGGATGAGGTAAAAGCTGTGGATGTTGTAGAGTTCAGTAAAGCCTTTAATACCATTTCCCACAGCATTTTCCTGGAGAAACTGGCTGCTCATGGCTTGGATGGGTGTACTCTTTGCTGGGTAAAACACTGGCTGGGTGGCCAGAATCAAAAAGTTCTAGTGAATAGAGTTAAATCCACTTGGTGGCCTGTCACAAGTGGTGTTCCCTGGGGCTCAGTATTGGGGCCAGTTCTCTTTTATATCTTTATCAATGATCTGGATGAGGGGATTGAGTGCACCCTCAGTCAGTTTGCAGATGATACTAAGTTGGACAGGAGTGTTGATCTGCTTGAGGGTATCTGGACAGGGTAAGTCTGATGGGGAGTGGCTGAGGGAACTGGGGTTGTTTAGTCTGGAGAAAAGGAGGCTAAGGGGAGACCTTATCACTCTCTACAGCTACCTGAAAGGAGAGTGTAGCCAGGTGGGGGCTGGTCTCTTTCTCCCAAGTAACAAGTGATAGGACATAAGGAGATGGCCTCAGGTTGCAGCAGGGGATGTTTAGATTGGATATTAGGAAGAATTTCTTCACCAAAAGGGTTACCGAGCATTCGAACAGGCTGCCCAGAGAAGTGATTGATTCACCATCCCTGGAGGTATTTAAAAGATGTGTAGACATGGTGCTTAGGGACATGGTTTAGTGGTGGACTTGGCAGTGTTAGGTTAACGATTGGACTTGATGATCTTAAAGGTCACTTTCAACCTAAACGATTCTATGATTCTACAATTCTAAGAAATGTCATTTTAAAAGCAGATAGTGTTCCAGTGTAACTAATCCATTGCAAGTTGGCCTGCTTGCACTTTTGTTCTCAAATTGGTAGTTTTCGCTCTTCGACTGCAGCTCACAGTAAGGAAAAACCACTGGCTCAGCAGCACGGTGTATTTTTCCTGATTCCCCTCTATTTTTGCAAAAATATAATTTCTTAGGGTTCTGGGTTTTTTGTTTTGTTTCTTTTTTTTTTTTTTTCATTGTAGAAAGTTTATTTTGTACATTCTTCAGACAAAGGGTGTTTGCAAAAGAATAAACACACCACAAGCTTGGACTAAGTAATATTCCTGTTCCCTGATTTCTACATCCTCAACTCCTGTTACACCTGCTCATTCTGTGAAACGGTATTCAGCATACTGATCTCCTTCACTTCCCTCTGGTCTTTCCAATAACAAAATTAATACGGTAACAAACCAACACTGAATGACATCTGCAATGACAAAGTATTGCTTGTGGTTTCTCTTACCTTACAGGATCTGAGAATGTGAAATGCCTAGGTTTTCAGAGACCTCTAAAGACTGCTCAACGCCTGGTGTAGCATAGGGCAAATAGGATGCTGGATGAGGAGGAAGTGAGATAGCTTTAAATATAGGGAAAAGGCTCAGACCTTAATACTAGAAGAGGAGAAGTAATAAGAAAGGATGGAGAGGCCATGGTGGTGCCACAGAAAAGGAATGAAAAAAGGAGGTTGTGATAACTGAGCAGAATACAATTTATGGATATAAGAATAGACAAGTTTTATTGTTGAATGATAGGTTTCAAAGCTGACACTGACCTTCTACCTCTCATACATACTAAAAACCCTCTACAAATACAATATTTGAAAAGTTTTGAAAACCTCTGCTACAGATATTTAACAAATGCCTTTCTAGGATCAGATAATTAGCATGTGAGTGCCTATTTGAGGCTCAGTATGAATAGGACTTCCTGTGACAGTGCGGCTCCTTTGAACTCAAACACAGGGTTGCTGAGACATCCTAGTTCCAAAGGGAAAAGATTGTTCAATGCAGCTCTGATCTGCTCCTTCTAAATTCTAAAGCTAAATTTGAATAATACCTTTGAGTTGGATAAGAAAGTGTTTTTCTTTATTCATAAACTACACAAGTGTTTGTTAAATGTAGAATAGACCTTAATTTACCTAGAGCTTAGTTTACCAAAAAGCTAAATTAGAAAAACATTAAGTTCATTTAGGGACATCAAGAGGCAAAGTATGTAGATTTCTGACTATTTCCTTTAGTCGTGATGTGTTGAAAATAATATAGTGTCTTTTAAAAACTAGTTAAATTTCAAAATTTAACTACAAATAGAACAGTATACATTTATCCTTAGTTCTGATTTTAATTTCTCTTGGTGATTTTTTCTTTTGCCTTTGGCTACTAGACTCCAGAGGCTTACAGTTTCCAACATGTTTTTCTCTGTGAAGGCAGTTAGACACTAGCCTAATCACTTCTCAATTTTTATCTATTTTTATTTTGTGATAAGCCACAGGTACTGAGTTTTCCTGCACTATACTTTCCTATACAAAATATTTCTTCCCACCCTGCAAAATGTGTTTTAAACTTTTATGTGCTGCCTTCTCAGTTTTCTGACATTTCAGTTGGAAAAGTAAGCAACAAAGTTGTAGCCAGAATTACCTTTACTGATATTGCATAGATGTAAAAACACCTCCTCCTTACTTAACCTGTTTACATGGACTTCGCCAAAGTGTTCAGAACTGTTTCCCACAGCCTTCCATGGACAAACTAGAAAGATACAGATTGCATGGGTTGTCTGTAAGGTGGGTAGGAAATTGGCTAGCAGATCAACACCCAAAGGGTGGTAATCAATGGCTTTTACTCAGATCAGCAACCTGTCACATGGATTCCCCCCTTGGGATCAATACTGGGCCCCATGCTGTTCAACATCTTCATAAATGATCCGGATGATGGGATTGAAAGCACCCTCACCAAGTTTGCTGATGATACCAAACTGGGTGGTGAGGTGATTACATCAGAAGGGTGAGCCATCTTACAGAGAGATCTGGGAAGGCCGAAAGAGTGAGTTGGCAAGAACGGTATGAAGTTTAAAAAAGACAAGTGTGAAGTCCTGCACCTGGGACAAAATAACCAAAAAACCCACTACAGGCTGGGATGTGTGGGGCTAGGGAACATCCTTGCTGAAAGGGACCTGAGGGTCCTGGTGGACAAGCTGAACATGGGTCAGCAGTGTGCCACTGCAGCAACAGAGGCAAGTCTGATACTGGGCTGCATCTGCCCAGGAATTACATTCCTTTAAAATTACTTCATATGGTCTATTTTGCTGTTGTTTAATTTGCCTTTTTTTCAGGGTCATACATTTTTGTTGCATATGTATAAAACAAATACTGTTAGGAAAATGTAAAATTAACATTCTTCATCTATACTGCAGTAATGTTATTTACATAAGAAATATGGAACAGAGATTACTGTCTTGGTAAATCAGGTTTAGTTGTTCAGAATTTAAGATCAAAATATTATTTTAAAATAACATACGTGATTTGATACTCTGCTCAGTGCTTATGTAGGCACACTAGAGAAAAACCTTTATAATATTCTGCAACTGCTAAATCCAAAAGGAATTTGAAAAAATTTTGAGCAATATTGACTTGTCCCATAGGTATTATCTAACTGCTTAAATTCCTATCAATAAACTTGTGGATGAAAAAGACTAAAAGCTTTTTTGCAGCTCTTTGCAGCATAGGCAATGTATCAAAAGTTTGCCCAGACACAGAAAAGATACAGATATACTCCAGTACACTCTATGGAAGTGGTGCCCAGGGAATCCTACTGATGTCACAGAGACACTTACAAGTGCAAGGATCTGGCAGAATTACTTCCAGATCTGGCGTTTAGCTTGTAGGTTTTATAGATAATGACTATGGTAAAATACATCTTAGTTATTTTACTATTTCTTTTAAGCAAATGGTAAAATTGTGAGTTACAGAAAGATGATGAACCATTTGTATTTAAGTTAATGTTAAAGATTACATCAATAAGCACTTGAAAACCCTATCAGTTATCACTATCCATTACTTTTGTGCCTTAGTACAGCACAATATGTATTATGCATACCTGTTGGTGAGAGGGACTTTTTCTTCATATGATTTTGGGTGTTATAAACAGTGTGAACAAGATGCAGTCTTATCAGAATTTCTCGTAAGGCAAACAAAAAAATTGCAATTATTTACTTTTTTGTCAAGGCTCACAGATATTGAGCAAAATGCAACATGATTTCAAGGTTAACTGTCATTCCCGCCCCCCCAGTTCCTTACATTTAAAATTAGTAAGTATAGATGATCCATCAGCATGAGACTATATGAGGTAAGGAAGTATAATGACATGATGTGAATTTTTCCATTAATAATCTCAGCATAAATAGTGGCTCTAATGGATATTTTCTTTGAGTTTAGTACTATTGCTGTGATGCAGCTGAGATGCAGCAGCTGTTAGGAATTCTGGGAACTGTGGAGATTTGACAATAGAACTAAACAAATGCTTTCCCCCAGTGTGATTGCAAGGGAGCTGTACAAGCCTTCTCACAGGGAAGCTGTACTATTCATACTCAGCACAGCACTCTGAAAATTTATAAAATGCAAGGCATCTCACACCATATATACTGCAAATTGCATTTGAAAATACTTCTTTTTCTGTGAAGTTCAGCATTTGGAACATTTTCTTAGTAGCTACCACTATATTCTGTCGTTGAACTGAGATTTTGAACAGCCTTCCTGTGAATGAATGCCTAAATAGTGGCACATGCAAATGAGGGAAAGACACATGCGGACTGGGAAATGACAGGTTGAAATATACTACCTGAAAGAGTGCAAGAACCATTCAGTTATGTACATTGACCAATAGTCACACTAGTGGAGACTTTGATAGCCACTATTGTCTTAATTTTCCATTAGTCATTCACACTGTGTGTTTAGCAGCTCTTTCCAGCCTCTGGCTGATCAATTCAAATGGAATGATCTAGCTCGTATCTTACCTCTACCTCTCCTTCACCCTGAGTCCCAAGTAGGATCTAGGAGGTCTTCCCACTTCAAATGGTGTCTTGTATAGCTAAGGACTGTGGATAAGTTAGAAAAAAAGAATAGAGACAAAGAGTTGTGGACTGTGAGTTTTGTGGGACCTGGCAGTTTATTTTAGAGATTGCATAATTAGGTCTGAGAATTGGGAGGGAAGATCTTAGAGGAGAAGTAAGTTCTATCATAGGGACAATGTCAAGGACACTCAAGGTAAATATTCAGGCCTGGGAAGTGATCCAAGAATACTTTACTCAAGGGAAGATCTAGGGAGTAGAGCAGGTTGGTGTTCTGGGGAGGGACAGGAATCCAGACGAGTGAGCATGAATTTCACCACAGATTAGTTGCAGGCCTATGATGAGGCCTGCAATTTGTGCTGAATTGTAGAGGTATGGCGTTCAATGTTTTTTGAAAGATTCCTGCCTTTTCAGGTGGAAATTATGTTTTAAGAAACACCATAAGAATGGTCTTAATATTGTCCAGCAAACAGCATTCACTAAGCGGATAGCAGAATTATTTGTCCTAAGAAAAGAACTGACAGAAAAGTTCAGATAAATACTATTCCCTAGGGAAAAATAGAATGACCAGCAGGCAGAGGGGCTGCAATAAGGACTGCCTGTTGTGCAAAAAAGTCCTACGTCCTCTTACTCTTACAATTTATTATTATTATTTTTTTTAGTATTCACAGAATATTTATTGATAATATAAAGTAAGGGAGGACACACTTAAAAAGAGAGATCTTGGGAATGAAGAGAGGGGGGAGTTGAACAAGTGGAAGAAATAGTAATGGTCTTCAGTCCTTAAATGGCACAGAGAAAGCAAGCAGACTGGAACAGCTCTTGAGGCAGTCTGGGATGTTAGTAAGATAGTCTGCCTTTTGGGACCTCATTTACCAGATATACATCCTCTGTGATACATCATCTGAATACTGAAACAAATGGCTGGATGGGATATATGCAAAGCTCCAGAGCAAACCTCCTTACAGTTTTGCTATAGGCTTGACTCTGCGTAACAGCATGATAGTCATAGATAATCCTCTGGGATGATTTGGGATTATGATACAAACTTTAAACTTCTTTCTAAGGCTTGGTTTAAGGTATTTCCACTGAGGTAATCACCTCTTAATTTTATTTTACTCCACCACTTCCTTTGCATGTTACAGTGCTTAGCATTATGTATTTCTGTTGAAGTAATCTCCCCCTCCTCCACACACATCCCTTCCCCAGCCATTTTGTCTCTCATGCTTTAACTTCTCCTTTCTAGTATCATTGGGTTTTGCCTACTGCCTTTGTGTGGCAGGTTACTTGGTAGCACAGGACGCCTTTTAGTTATACCACAGGAAAAAGCATTAAATTTGTAAAATGCCATACATACCAGCAACTTATAGATTTCTAAACCTTATGGAAGAGTTCACCATATAGCATCTGTTAATGTCAGTGGAAATAAGGAAACCAAATAGTTCACTGGCTTTGAACAACCTTCCTTACATTCTAATTCAAATTCATTTGTGTGAGTTTTTTGCTAGTTTTTCCAAAGAGCCAAATTCAATAAAGAAAAAAAAACAGTTAAGGGTCTTGCAGAATACTCTAAGGCCATCACAGAAATACAGATGCACTTAAGTTCTTTCTGTGTGGAATAAACCTCTTGATCATTGCCCATGCAGCATTGCCCCTTCATTCCCTTAACTGGAAACTATTCAAGAAAATGTTGTTTACCTCTGTTTTCTAGAGCCACTCATTGTATTACAAGGATTAAATAATGTCCAATACTTCACCAGATGTACATAATTTATTGTTTTTATGAAGTATAATGTGAGTGTGATTACATGAAGAGTTAAATGCCCTTCAGCCTTTACTGTAAGTTTTGTTTGCTCACTGCACATTTTGAGTTGTTCAACTCTAGATTATTTCCTAACAGTCACCAACTTGGACTTCATTCCACATGCTTATAAAATATTTTGATTCTTGTGTTTTCCCTTTGTGAAAGGCTTCTTAAATTGCATTTATTCCTATGTTAATTATTCTAGCTTAATAAATGCTTCTGTAGGTCTCTAGGTGCTATACAAACACATGCAACATTTCCATTGGATTAGTAACTGTCCCTAGGGACTCCTCAAAAAGGACAAATAAAGATCTCCATGTTATACTAAATCAATACTTGCAAACCGTCTCTGTCTGATAAAAATATTAGTCATTGCAAGTGGTACCTTCTTAATAAATAACACCTAGAAAGTGACCCCTAACATGACCTTTTCAAAGACACTAGTTACCTAAAACTTCTCATTGCTGTCTGTTATCTATAACGTAACTACTTCTCATCTGTGATAATGCTGAAGATTTGAATATCTATGGTATTGACACACATAGATATAGTCATATCTACTGTGTAAAGTAGCTCTTGCCATAAAGAGTGACACTAGTGAGAACAATGATCTATCAAGGTACTTATTACTTGTCATAAACATAAAATGCTGCAAGACAATGACTTAGACAAAAAGTGAAAGCCCAAAATGATGTACAAATAAATTTGTCTAAATATTTTGCACTAATCATGCAAACAGAATTGAGGAAAGAATCCAGTTACATAATATTCAGATGTAGATTATTTAAAATTATTATTTTCAGTGTGTACAAATATAAATATATTCACCTCTTAATTTTATTTGCTCCACCATTTCCTTTGCAAGTTACAAAGCTTAGCATTATGTCACAAACACTTTAAAAATTTGGATCATCAACTATATTAGAGGCCAAAAGTGATACATATAATACTTATGTTTTGCAGTAGAACACTTCCAAGTGGCATGTGTTGCTCCAAAGATATGATCTTTTAAATTATTTTGAAAAAAACACACCACTAAAAAAACCTCCACAAATCCAACTTTCTGAAAGATTTAATTGACCAGTAATTAAGAGACAAGTGACTGCTTATCTAAAAAGAAGGAAAACTTAGGCCTCTCTCACCCTAGTATGAAAAAACAACTACTTTTTGTGCTATCACCGAGTTCAATGTATTCTCCAGTGTTCTCAGTGTGCAAGGCAGTTTACAAGAAATCATAAGAAAAGGGCACAGTTGGTCTCCATTGTTCTTCAAAGGCAATGAGAAAAGAGAGCACAGTTTTGCCCTTTTTGTGGAGGTTGTCCAGAGACTGTCAGGCCTAGAAATGCCTCAAAAAAACCCCAACCAATCAACCAAAAAAAAAATCAACACCAAAGCCCTGGGCAGGGACTGCAGACCATCGCTGTGACCCATTCTCAAATTGGTATATGTGAATATTTCAGACTTCACTTAGACTTACCTTCACTTCTAAGAACCAGCATGAAGCTTATGCACAATTAATAATGTACTTGGAAAGCAAAATAATTCAGTGGATCACAGGCTAGTAATGGAGTCACTGTACAATCTCTAACCTTACTTAGAGTTTGTTTTAAGAGATTATAGTAAATGTGAATGCTGATAGCTAGAGTGTCTGTGGATTTGCTGTAAACTAAACTAGCTGGTAAGCTTATCTCCAAAAGAAAATAAAAGGAAAGAAGGAATTAGCTGCCAACATTTTACACCAGGAAAGGTAATTTTCCTTTTTAAAAAATTACTAAAATACCTGCTAGTTTTTATGTTGTAGTTGTCAAACCTGCAGAAATAAACCTATTATATTCCTATTGTGCATCTATCCTTAATATTTTTTAAAAGGTTGTAAATTAGTCTTTTGTGATTAATATTGTTTAATAATTGTACATTTTTATTTTTTAGTGTCTGTCTGTTGTCTATTATCTTACACTTTAATTGTCACAGCTTTAGTGTAAAGATTATTTTGAACTGTGTAAGAGTTTGGCTTACAGACAGGGCTTCTATATGCAACTTTTAAAACACTAACAGTTCTCATAATTTTAAGGAAAGGAAGGCCCCTGAAGTCTGGTCCTTTCCACTCTAGTCAAATATTTTGATCTGAGATAAACCATGTTGCCAAATATGCTTTGTCTCTTGGAAGCCCTTCCCTCTGTCTTTCTGAAATTACAGTAAAGAAATTAACCTAAATTAAATTAATCTCAAAAGCCCACACTATGACAATTTATGACTGTCCTGTTTTTATTTCTGAAATAGATCAATTACTGTTTTTTAAAAAAATCATAGTACCGAGTTTAGAAAATATATATTATGGCATATGTATTAATGAAAAAATTCAGGTAGAAATTCAGTACATTTTTTCCATACTTCAAATTCCAGAACATAAGGATTATTAGACGATTAATTACAAACTCCTAATTATTCTGTCCACACATACATGCGTGCACACACACACACACACACACACACACACACACTAAAGGAAAGCTGAAGTACCAGGTGTGGATAAGTTGATTTTTCCTTTGTTACACTGGAATTATTAAATCATTGCAGAACCAAAAGACTGTGTTAATTTGAAGGGATAAGGAGTCAGCTAAGGCAGTTGATTTAATACTTGTCAGTACAAGTGTTCTTCTTTTGACAACACAGTTTTTATTCATTTAATATTTTTACTATATTAAGGTCATAATACCTTACTTGATTGGCATATCTATAAAAGATTTTCAGAAACCATATTTTATTTTTTGTTTCTGCTATTTCTGTTGAATATTATGCCTTCTAAGTATTTTTTCACCCATATGTTCCTGAGTGTGACTACTGTGATTTTTCCTAATCTCAAATCCCTCTTCTCACCATGTATCTGATACATGACAAAACTTTGAATTCGTTTATAATTTCAAACTCTGTTTTTTTTTTTTGCCCCCCCCCCCCCCCCCCCCAAAC
>NW_009603446.1:18618-27307 GCF_000690535.1 Cariama cristata
GGAAGTTCTATTAAATAAAAATGTCTATGAAAAATGGCTTACAAGGACTGCTTCTTACTTTTTCATAGTAGATGGTGTTCCATGATAAAAACATAGCCTCCAAGTCTAGAAAATCCTGGGCTTTGTGTAGAGGAGGATTCACTAATAACAATTACTTGTTTTCTTCTCAAATTATTTCCTTATTTCAAGCAATAGGAAAAGAACAATAGTAGTGAATGCAGTAAATATAAAATTCAGATTAGAAAAGCAAAGTTAGTTATTCACTCTCAGACCTAGCTCACAGCATTAATGCCTCGAAAAGATATCCCCCTTAGCAAGTTGTTTATATATTCAAAATACATTCCCTGAAGTGCATTTATTTTCTTTAGATTAATTCCTTTTAGTAGCAACTGAGGATGCTTGCAGGCACTCAGATGTAGTTCCTTCTGGATTGGGACTGCCTTCCTGGAAGCTGGATACTTGTGGCTTCAATATGAAAAGCATTACTGCAAGTAAATCCTGCTTCCTCTCCCTTTGCACCCATAGTTAATACACATTTCAGTATTTGTTACCAAGCATCTGAGTATATGAATCAGTGAAATGAATGGGGCAGCTAATACAATCTTTATTCAAGACATACTGCACATTTGCAGAGACATTTCTCCATCAGTTTTCTCCAGAACCATAACTAATGTGAAGTAATTTAACAAAAAAAAAGAAAAAAAACCAACCAACCCTTAGATTCTTAAGAACAGGATACCAGTCCCTGGAAGATGCAGAAAGATTGTATTGTTAAGTACTAATCTAAGTCTGAGGTTATATAACTTCTGTCAAGGGATCCATAATACTGGAGAAGAGATCACATATTGATCATTAGCTATATGTTATGTTGGTCCTTTTCTATTTTTCCCCTTACAACAGACCATTAGATTAGAGGAATTATACAGATTATTTTACAACAAAGGATCAGCAGTTTGACACTGAAAATATGTTGGATTTAACTTCATGGTGTTAAGGTTTGATTTGAGAGGTACACCTTGAACCAGTTCAAGAAGTTAAAGAAGCTTTCTGATTTAGTCACATTAAAAACTGTTAATGCTCAAAATCTTTTCATGTGGACGAAGAGGAAACACACTATATAAAACCAATAATTTATTGTTAGTGTAATAAAAATCTTAACATTCTGATCTAAGACTTGTTATTAATCCAGATCTAATTTTTTTGGAAAGAAAAAGAATACTTGTATGCAGAAAAGTATTTGTTGTTAATAATAATAGTTCAGTAAGAACTGTTATACATATACTTCCTAGTGTGTATGCCTTTTCCTGATTGTGTGCTCACCCTTCCATGACCCTTCCTGGTCGTAAGATTGATGGCTTCATTCTGGTTTTGGTGGTGGTCTGTTACAGCAAGTCATCAGTATCTAGGGTCCTCATGGGGAGGAAACTAAAGCTGATACTTTCTTCTACCTCTTCCTTGCTCCTTCCTCCTTCTTTCTTACATGCCTTAGATTCATCTAGGTCCATTCTTACATGTTTTCTAAAATGCTTTTTAAACTTTGCTTTCTTCATTGGTGTACAGCTCCACGTGACATCTGAATTTAATATATATGGTGCCTTTTGTGGATGTTAGATGCTGTCAGATATCTGAGTTCTCTTTCTTCCTCCTAAAACCAAACGAGTTTTGTCTAGCTCCAGTCTGCGTTTCTTTAACTGACATCTGGAGAGTTCCTTATAGCCGTGAGGTCTCCAGTGTGGAGCCTATGTCCCCTCTCCTTATTCCATGCCTGTGTTCCCCTGTGCTGCATCCTGTGTCTCCACTGATCAAGCTCTCTGTCGTAATACCACGCCTATATTTCTCTCTACAGCATCATTATGTTACTCATAAATACTTCATTCTAGAATAACTGCTTGTTACTGTCATCTATCTAAAACTATAGTCATTCCACACAAAGATAAACCAAAGTAAAATAAATTAGCTATAGCTGCTTGATCAATTAGAAAGATGATGGTTACAGCTAAACTAAGTAAAACAAATCTGCAGGCAGGTTAAGAAAATTTCAGAGCAAGCATGACAAGTTCTGAGACCTTGCCAAGTCAGTAGAAAACCTGTGCCCTGCTATTACCAATGGCAATACAGGGCTACAAGGTAACAAAGCTCAAGTTGAAGATACCTTAAAAAGTTTGGTTTTTTATAGATAGTTGTAAGTAGTCTACGTTATTGTCATCTAGTAGAGCATACTGTAAATTATATTGACCTTATTTTTTATGTATCTGTGACAACACCTATATAATTAGGCTTTAAAATAGAAAATATATGTGTATGTATGCCTTATTCTACTTTGAAGATATTAATGACTTGTTTTTATTCTGAACTAGATATCTGTGGTCTAATTAGTTCCATACCGAGAAGAAGGTTTGTTTGGTTTTTTTTTAAATTGTGACATTGGTAATTGTACTAGTGTGTTTTCCATCCTGGCATATTCTATGGAAATATATTGAAGTAGGATTCTTGTGGAAATTTATGCTATATTTATCTGTTTTACCACGTACTAATGATACCCATTTAGGGTCATATTTGTTCTTCTTTGTGCATCTTCTGACAAGAAAGACTGTTCCAAGTATCCGAGAACATTATTTCTGTAGGTAAATACTGGTGTATTAGTGTCTCAGAGAAGAAAGATGTTTCTGCTCTGCAAGAGGAGGCAAGCGGGGTGTTAAGGCTGACAACAGAGCAAGCAGGGCAGTGGCCTCACTGAAAGAGCACAGTCCGACATAACAGGTCTAGTGACGGTAACCATGGCAGTTACGTAGCCAGAAAAATGCTCAGCTGATGAAGGGTACTGTGGTGGGGAAAAGCACCCCTGAGAGAGCCTGGCTTTTGCCCTCAGGCTCTGGACATCCCCTTACTGCAGGAAGTCAGTGATAGGGTTGTGCATCCACAGCCAGGGCAGGGTGAGGGTGACTGGAAAGATGAGTCGTGCAGGATAGGGAAGGGTAAATAATTTGAGAGTGTCTGGGTGCCATAGTTACCCTAAGGGGAATGGTCTCACAGGTGATGGGTCCTCTGTGGTTCCCCTCCTATCTACGGCAATGACTGTAGTTGGGGTGTGGGCTGGGTGGAAATCCTGGCCCTCTGGGCAAACCAAAAGGCCATAAAACTGTGGGACACCCCTACAGCCAGTAGAGCAATGGTTTACATGGTGTGCTCACCTGGGATGATGAAGGAAAGTGTACTGTAAGGTTTGGCTGTAGTGCCCACACCTCTAACTTGCACCGCTTTCCAGTGGTCACAGCAGGATTTGTTGGGGCAGGTGGCTGTGTGGTGGCCACTTATACCAGAATAAAACCACACTCACCCCCTATGCCTGTGCTCTTGATCTCCAGGTGAGGAGGGAGAGGAGCTTCTACCTAAGTGGGCCCCCATTATGAGTGGTGGGGAAGGTGGTATAGCGCTGGTTCATGCATTTGGGAATGCTCTCTCAATGCTGTGGCAGGTGTCCTTCCAGGATGACAGCGATGTCTGACAGCCACCCTATGTTTCTGCAGAGGTCAGCTCTGGCCATCCTCTCTCTGTGGGCTACAGCCAGCCCAGGAAGGCAGCCCATACACGTTGCGGCTCCTAAAGAGTGGCTGCAGAGCAGTGAAGAGAGCATGGAGGTCTGGAGTATGGGAGCACTGCAGGGCTGGGCCCATGAGGGTTATCCCTGAGAGTTTGGAGATGATGACCACTGACCATGCTATCGGAAAGGCCCCTGGGGGGCCCGGCAAGGACATGATGGGTGCCAGACTGGTCCAGGTGAGGGGGGTGGGAGGCGCTGGTTGGGTCAGGGAAGCCCATGACCAAAGCAGAGCTGGGGCTGTGGACCGGGACTCTGAGGCAGCTTCTGAGCATGGAGGGAGGCCCCTGCCAAGGCTTCTTCCAGCTCCCTCTCACTTGGTGCCTGCCTGACAGCTGCAGCCCAGGTCCCACTGTGGCACCCAGCCGGGCAGGGGGAGCATGGGCCACAGGCCCAGAGGTGCAGTCCCCAACAGACGCTGGCCTTGCAGGGCCTTCTGGTGCACTTGGGGCTCTGGCAGTTAGCTGGGAGAGGAAAAACAACAATCAGTCAGAAGGGGAGAAATGTATAGAATACTTTCACGTGATGAAAGTGTTTGCAGAGATCCTGATTTTGATGTAAGATGTTTACTTTGGTGGCAGGCAATTTTAAACACTAAGCTGTGTAAACTTTTTACCTCCCAACAATAAACAACTTCTTCAGTTTTTTCATAGCACTTAATCATAGGTTACTCCCTTTTCCATGTTAATTCCAAACCTGAAAAATGTGTTCACTTCTGTAACAACTCTGTTGAATATGTAGCATGAATCCTTATGATACATGAAATGCTACAGTACTATAGTGACTGTATTTCTTTTCATTTTATTGTTAAAAAGAAAACCATCTCCATGAGTTAGTCTTATTTTTCTGAAGGAAGCACAGAAGAAACTTTTGCCATTAACCAGAAGTTTTGAATAGATAGATAGGTGGCTGGGGTGGCTGCTGTAATGAAACACAGGAGTTCAAAAAAATCATTGTCTTATACATTCAACTGGACAGTTGCAAGTAGTAGGTAAAATATAACCAATATTTGGCTTTCTTTTTAATGTGAAAAAGATTGTGTGTTAATTCTTCTTCACTTTGGTCTTTATCCTATTTTTATTTCCTACTTTTCACATTTTATTTCATATTGAGTGACATCTGAATCCAAGACAACTTACCATGTTAAAAGAGACTCTTGAGTTGGGAACAATGAATTCAAGTCATAGGCCGAACTTATTTAGACTTTTCCATTTAATGTTTTAAAATGTTTTAGATACATACTTTCACATTAGATATTTTGCAGTCTTCGCTTTCTAAGTCCTTGATCGAAGCATTTAAGAATGTGCCAGATGTTTAGATCTCATTAAATTCTATATATTTCCTTAAGTACTTAAGAATAATAGCTAAACATGGGCTGAACTATTGCAATGAGAGATTTAGTGTTTTTCTAGGATCAATTTCTCTCTGAAAACAAAAGCTGTGAAGTAGATTATTTTTAACCATTTTCCAAAATTTTTGTGAAAAGGATGGAATGTTTATTTTTTAAATTTAGTGTATTTTTTGTGTGCTATTAGTAGGAAAAAAAAAAAGGTTGCACCTAAATATTACTTGAATAAAAGAGCACTATCTCAGTTTTCCTTGCTGTTAATTTCTTTCTCACTGTGATTCTAATACTGCAATCATCATATATTTTTAATATGTCCCTTAGCTGGTTTGCTGAACATTGAAAAAATCCATTTCCAAGTTTCAAATTTTTAATTTGTGGAATCAAGCAGGAGCATGCAATAGGATTTGTTTCTCGTGTGAGACACAATGCCAGATCCAGTCTTCTGCATTGATGAATGGTGTCATAAGTGTTTCATTGTTTCAAGGAAACATATATGTCCTGTGAAATCATACCCATCACCTTGCAATGTTACTTTTGCTGATAAAACTAGCTCATATTACTCCATTATTTCAGTATGTTCACCAGTAAAATTCCTGATGTGAATTGTTAGGAGAGATCTAATGGTTTAAAGGGCTTTCAGCATCAACTGTGGCTTCAGCTGGAAAATGTGTTTTATTTCATCAACTCTGTTACATGGAATGCAAGCTAATATGATGAATTTGCATTCATCTCCTTGACTCTCCCTTGTATAGAAGAAATCAGGAGAAAATATAACCAATATGATCAGTTTTTACAACAGTTTTCCTGGCTGTTATTTGGCCTCCATAATAGAGGTGGAGTTTTTTCCCTCTTTGCATATTCATTCATGTTCTCAGTGAAATGGCATTGCCCTTAATTTACATTGGCTAATCAGAAGATTTTTGCAGTTTTGACTACTATGCATTATACAACAGGAAAGATAATTCCTCTATCTCTACTAAAAAGCCTGTACCATGAGTTTAATCATGCTATTTAATTGCTAAGCTTAATTTGAAAATAATTGTTCACAGCAATTAAGTAAATGCCCCAATTTCATTAACAGACTTCCTAATTAGAAAGTACAACATAAAAGTGCTAATGTTGCTTCATTAGTCTTGAATTACTGTTTCTAATACTACTTTTTTACTAGCTTTATAATTTCTTTCTGCAGTAGAACATCAGCCTAATAACTGGTACTAGATTAGTAACAAATTTCCTGGTGTAACACATTCATGTCCCGGCCAAGTGTGCAATGATTTATTAAAAGGGAGATTTAAATCTATATTTTGAATTTTAAGTATAGTCTGAAACTTAAAGAAATCTGAGCTATAGCAATATCAAATCAAGTATGTAGAAGTTAATTGCTTTGAAGAATAGTAAAACAGTTTTTCCAGAATTTAATGTCTCAACACATGTTGGCCACTTGCTATATTAGAAACTGGAATAGGAAGTAGAAAGATAGTAAATGTGGCTGTTAATAAGATATAGTGATGATAGAAGTAATTATGGCAGTGTTGCAAGATTATGAGACGTCATTAATAGTCTTTAACTGTCAGAGCTCTTGTTGCTTTAGAACACTGAGGAATCATTTAACTTTTTTACCATATTAATATAATTGTATGCTAGAAGGAAGAATGATATTTCTATTTCAATCAAGATGTTCCAGTCTGGTGTTAACACAATTGCTGGAAAGCTTAAGAGCGGTGAGAAACAGTGATCACATTGAGATGAGTAAGAACAATGATGATAATGAAACCAATTTTTTTTTTTTAATGTATAAGATTCAAGTGATGTATGAATCCTTGTGGGTTTTTTTGTAGAAGGTGTTAAATGGTTCCTACTTGCCCAGACTGTCATCCCTCACTCGAGGTCATTGTATTCCCTTATGCATATAAAAATTTCAGTATTCAGCAGCTTTATCATGCTATGGAGTGGAAAAAGGAAAACGTAGAAGAAAAAGTTGCACATAAAAGCAGTAAGGAGAAAATTAAAAGGATGTAGCAGTACATAAAAGCAAGAAATAAAATAGCTATTGCTTGTTTCTGAGTTAACTTCAAGCTTTCTCTCAATTTCCTTTATTTTTTCTCATACTGTCTCTTGCTTAAAATACAAGGATGATTAAAAATAGGTTAGCAAGAAAAACATGTTGATGTATTTCTTGTGAAAAATGAGCCAGCTCTCTCATGTGCTGATCATTAGTAGATATGTGTAGTATTGACAACTTTTTTTGTAATTATAGATTTTAATGTTAGTAAAAATATGTATATAGTTAGGGTTTGGGTTTTTTTGGTTTTGGATTGCAGCATCTTGTCTCATTCATGCATGCATATGTATATAGAAATAGTAAAGCTCGTAAACAGACAAAGAATAATTTTGATGTACCACTCTCCATCCCAAAATACAAAATCCTGATTATATGTATGGAATATGGCTGTGGAGAAAAAGTTACAAATACATAGAAATGTTGCAAATAGACCATGGATGCTCATCTCATGGATCAAGAAGAGATGGAGACAATTTTCTGTATTGAATGACAGAACCAAACTCTTCTATAGAAAAAGAGTAAATGTCTCCAATTGCAACTTGTTTGGTTCATCTGGACATTAGAAAAATTATTTTCAGTAGCAGAGTAGGGCAAGTTACCTAGGGAGGATAACATTCATCCTGGATGAGCTGAATGAGCTTCACGGCTCATTAAGACAAAGCCACAGCTATCTTGATTTTACAGATTTAGGTTTATTATTTTAACGTGGTTATCTTTATCAATGGTTTGACATTCTCACATGTGAACATGGTGATCCCTCTCATTCATATCAGGTTATATGACATTCATAGTCCCACCTCAGGACATACCGTAATACCTAAATGCAGGACTCTGGAAATACTACTTATCTTCAACTCTGTTACACTGGAGCTACAAATTTTTTTCTGAATCTGTGTAAGTTCACAGGACCTTCTGAGGTGCTTCAAAGAAGTTATGGCACTAGTATGGGAATACATGAATTCCCAGTTGTGTGGGAAAAGGGAGATCTTGAATGGGGAGCTAAGTTTCACAGAACACAAATCTATTAGGGCCCTCAGTTTAAGGGCATCCACAGTCCAACTCTGTTTCTCCAAGTTAGCACTGACCATCTGTACGCTTTATCTCCTTATCTCTTCTCATTTTCTCTATGTTTCTGTAAAGCTAGAGCTTGCGTCATCAGCGGCCTCTCTTGCCTTTGCACCTTCTCTTATAACCTTTCAGTTACAGCAAGTAGTTCTCTCTTTTCATCTTCCCATCACTTTTTTTCATTACAAGCATCATGATAGCATGCACCCAACATCTTACAGATGATACCTTTACCTTTTCCACCTTTAACTTTCCCCTGTGCCAGCTCTGTTTGTCTCCTCACTTGATCCCACTCAGACCAGTGGTCTTGGACACAAGCATTGTCAGACTGGGGCTGTGGAGGAATCCCATGCTCACCCAAATAAGCCTCTACCCTGTTATCCTTGGACCCTGCTCACTGGGCCATTTTTGTCACAGTCAGGCCCTCTGCCATTATCTACTCCTTGAAGGAATACTGTTCCCAGTCTGAGGCACAAAGTGAGGTTTATTAGGATAAGGCACTTACTAAGTTGCTAGCAATTACATACCGTGCGAGTGGGGAGTCTTAACTACATCCTGGTCAGGTCTCCTATCTGATATCGCCCTTATTTGATAGTCGGGAAGACTCCTTGGCAGT
>NW_009603447.1:0-4901 GCF_000690535.1 Cariama cristata
CCCTGACCAGTCTGTGATTCTGTGAGTGTAGCACACCAGAGGGAGAGACCTAGTCTAAAGCAAATTTCTACTGACCAGAACATGTTTTGCCATGGGCACGAGATAGGTTTTTCCCTTCTATGAGGCTGGCAGTAAGGTATTTTACAAACAGTAAATTAACTTAAATAAGAAGCAGCAGAAAGAGGAAGAAAAAGGAAAAGAGAGAGAGAGAGAGAGAAGGGAAGTCAGCATTGCTGAGCAGTGATATTTTGCCTTGCCTAAAGCTCTGTCAAAGTACCTGACCCCTGACAGATCTAAAGTAAAGTAATTTACATGATGTAAGGGATATAAATTTTTTTTAAGCAAGCGGCACCAGCTCATGGCTTTACTGTTTATTAGAGGACGATGCTGCCAATATTGGCTTGCTTAGATTAGCACTTAGAAAACCACACCGATATATGTGTTTGCATTCCTCTTCGAGTAAAAATTTCTCAGAGAAGAAAGGCATTAAACCTGTCACCTCAGATAAAGATCAGATGTTTGATTTCAAACAGAAGAAAGCAAACACTCCGCTATAGGCTCTGTTAACCCCCTGAGTACTCCATGGAAACTGCGGGACGGGACGGGCAGCTGGTGCTGCCCGGGATGCTCGCCGCTGCCTTGCAGCCGCTGAGTTTCCTCGGGGAACGTGACATCTACGTGCTCTTCCTTTCCCTCTCTGCCATCTCTCCAGCATTTGCAAAGCAGAGTGCGTCAGCTGCCTGCAGAAAGCGGTGCTGTTCAAAACAGAAACAAGGTTAGATATTTGTTTACGGTCCTGGTGCCACTGCTGGGTCTAACTTTTTTTTTAAAAAATACTTTCAGGGCATCTGAAGGGGAAGCAGTGCTCGCATCCTCTCCACTAAAGTGAAAGACCTGGGGTATTTTAGAGATCTCTCTGTTATTTCTCTGACAAGAAGAAGCTGCACTTTTGGTCTGTACTCCTTTCCCCCTTAGCCATATGTCCACGCCACAGCTGTTGAAAATGTCTGCTGGAGTGACATTACCTCCTGATTTAGAAGTCTGTGGCAAATCTACCTACTTTAATACCTGAAAGCTAGCTGAAACCTTCCCGTAGCTAACTGGCTTAGAGTGAAGTGAATAAACTTTACCAAAGAAAAGGAGATAAGAAGAAATAGTAGAAATCAACCTCCTGTTTCTAAACACCTTCATGCATAAGTCAGGGGTTAAATCATACAAAAGAGGGGCGTAATAAGAAGTGTTAATAAATATTGTCATCTGGAAAATCCGATCTGTCCAAGACTGGGAATGTAACTATGAGGCAAACTTTTATGGTCTCCAGTTCGAGGCAGATCGTGTGGAACATTTGGAAGCATGTGAGATCATGGCACACAAGTGTTTGCTATATTAATCAAACAGCACAATAGTTGCCTGGATACCCACATCATTTCGTCAGCTGTGGTGGCCTGTTACCAGTTTTCAGAAAATGAAATGTGACCCCTGAGGACTGTAATTGGGTGAGTATAGTAATTTAGGAACGTTCAGGGGATCTGGAAAATCTGTCCAGCCAATTCGCTTACAGCCAGCCGTGGCAGAAGGGTATTTCAGCACCGGAGAATCACGCACGATGCCTGTTATCAGTGCTGATACCCAGTACCTTCCCTTTGCCTGTTTGCTGCTTGGTGCCAGTTACGATGAACTCCAGAGTCTTAATGAGCCTGGAGATAATTTTGTTTAACGAAGGATTAAGACTGTGCCTTAAAATGCTTGAAAAAAGGGGTGGGGGAAAAAAAAATGCGCCAATTCTCTGCTGGCAGAAACTATAGTGCATTTGCAATATAAACTGCTGTATCCTCTTACACAGAATGTTTGTTTTGATACAACTTGAAACATAAAGGGCAGTGATCTCATATTTTAACGCAGGAGGCAAAAGCCCTTTGGGATTGATCCAAGCTTGGGGCATTTAGTTTAACCCAGTGTAACCTGATGCAGCTTTGTGAGGCAGGTAAACTGTGTGCATGTGTTTTAATTACATCTGGGCTTCGTAACCAGTCCAAAGTTTGGGTCAACAGAGCGATGAATTCTCTAGCCGCGCAATCTTTAATACTGGCTGGGCTGGTTATTAATTTTATTTATTTGTATTGTTAAAGACCTATATAATTTGTAGCTTTGATCGTTCTGTTGATCAAAAACATTCACACACTTTAATCAATTCATTTTCTTGGAGTAATAAACTTATTGTGTGCTGGTTTCCCAATTTATACAGGACACAATTGTTTACAAATCTCTTATTCTGTTTCTAACAGGTTGTTAGTCTTCCTATCTCTGTGGCAGCAGATTGCATTAGATGCATGATATAGGGATATTAAAGGGCAGAAGACCATATGCTCTATCATAGACTGCCTTTCAATCCGCAAAATACCAAATCATCAGCTTAATCCTTCCAGTCTACTCAAGAGTGGTCTGTTATAACCCTGGAACTGGGATGGAGGACAAAAGCAGGCACAGAGCCAGAACTTCTGCTAATGTAAATCAGTGCACTTGCACTGACTTCAGTGATAATATCTTTGACACCAGCTGAGGTTATACCCCAGATTGTTCAGCTCACTGGTGTCGAAAGAAAAGGTAGTCTTCTCCGAGCCCGTTGTCCAGGTCAAACACTGGTAGCACATTATTCAGGGGTAAACCGAACCATCTGAACTGTTTTGAACCCTGCTGGATGTATATGGTTGTAATAAGATCATAAAAATTTAATATGTTTTTCTTCGGAAATTTCCTCTCAGGTCTTTTCTAAACTCTTTCAAGCAGAGTGCATCCTCCATATCGTATGAAGACAGCAAAAGTGGCTAAATTCCATGTTTTGATTAGTTCACATCTAAGAAGCTCGCTTCAAGATGGTTTTGGACTGCTACTGTTCGGATTGTTAGGAGGCTTTTCAGTTGTTCCTTTGAGTGTTGCCACTCAGCTGGCAAATGCTGCAGCGAGCATGGCTGGACATTTTAATTCTGCTGCCAGAAATTACGTCCTTCTATGATAATTCCAGCTGCAGTTGATGTCCTATTGCCATTCCCTTGGCAAGTTACCCAGGAAATTTGTAGTTGGTTATCTTAAGGGTAGCTGCCTCCTCTAAAGTTTTCAGTGATCATTGCAGATGTTCATTTGTGCTTCTGCAATACAAGGTATCATTCCCAAGAAGCTACCCTGTCATACATGGTAGCATTTCAAACCAGCTTAGGCTGATCCAGTGGGGAAGCTGTGTCTAGGAATATTTCAAAAGAGTGAGTATCAGGCTGCGGAGACACTACCAGTGCAACTTTTCACTTTGAAAAGTTGCTTCTTCTCATTCAAGGCTCACCGACAGTATTCGAGTGGGAATTAAGTGGTACACTGATACTCTACATGATTAGCAGCGTGGCTGTGGGATGAGAACAGTTAGATATCAGATGGATTTAAGATGACAAATTTGCACGTAAAACAAGCGGCTCTTGCCAAAAGAAAGAAATCCATGAAGAACTGTCCATCTGATGACAGCTTATCCGTGACAGCTAACTCAACTTTAAATACTCTGTGACAATGTATTTTAAAATGTTTTGGGAACGTATTAATAAAAATCACTTAAGCTTTTTGTATGAAATATCTTGTTGGTGAGCCTTCTGAGGAACAACTGGGGAACAGAAAACCTGCCTCTTTAACTGATTTTGTAAATACCCTCAGCTTCGATACTGTATGTTATTTTATTGATATACCCTCACTCCAGAAGGCAGATTTCATTGCGACAAGCCTTTCTTACCCCTAAGAAAAAAAGGAAAAAACTGAAACAAGAAGATGGGTGCATAATACATGGCTCCTCTGAGGCAGACATTCTTACAGTTATTCAGAGGTTTCTGCAAAACAATATTTAGTATTCTCTGTACTGGAGAAGAAAAAGGCTAAATTTGAAACATCTATCCACTCACTTGTATGCACCAAGAACATTCCACTTTTGATGCATGGCACTCCAAAATTGAAGAAAACATGATATGGGTGATAACAACAACAAAATCCTAGGAGCTGCTGAAACTTATGCTGATCAAATAAATACCTCTATTAATGTAGTGCCCAAAATAAAAAAGTCAATGGAAAGATTATAGTGGAGGGGTGGGAAGGGAAGAGAAGATACATTACATTGCATTAGGAGCCAGATGAAGAAAAAAACCCAATGATTTTGTGATTTTGCTTTTTTTCTTCTTTAGTTAAATTTCCAATGAAGAGACTATGGTCTTGAAAAATTTGCTTTTCAGAACGGTGCTCTGAACCTCTGTATTCATTTTAGCCAATGAATTACTTATGAACTGTTTGCTGAATGTGCTGGATATTTGTGAGTCAATATTTGCACAGATTATTTGATCCCCCCAAGTCATATGGTATTATATTAGTGGCTTTACGCAAGACTTCCATGGAACAACATAAATTAGAAATGGTTTCCTAAAAAATGCTTGTAGGCAGAAAAAAAATCACCAGCTTGAATATTTGCAAGAAAAAATGGCCACAGATTCATGAATCTTAAGAATTTTTGCAAGGACCTTTGAAGATATATTTTCCTTTATTTAGACATACATAGATTGTCATCACTGTAGTTAAAGTAGCAGTTCTTGTTGAGTTTATGTTGTGAAAATGGATTTCTAAGTCATAAAACTATGCGACCCAAAGCAAACTAAGGCTTCTTCCCACTTAAACTGTACAATAGTATAACTTTGCAAATGCTAACTGGAAACAAGATTTTTGGATGCTCAACGTTAAGCCCTTGAATAGACCTGATTTTCAAAAATCATTGCACTCTCAAAATCAGATCCTTTGTAAAAGCTCCAAGTTAGGTATCAAAGTGCAAGGACGCAGAAAAATCCTATTCAGTTCTGTAAATATTACTATTCAATCTTCTGGTG
>NW_009603448.1:0-3512 GCF_000690535.1 Cariama cristata
CATAGAAGTCTCTCAGGGCAGGAGAGATGTTATGAGATTTGCTGTGGTTCATGCCCACGAGTTGCAGATTAAAGGTGTCATCTTCTGGGAAGTTACTGGACGCCACTGATGCAGCTAGCTCAGGTTTCAGCATGATGATGTTAGCCTGAAAAACACTTATTGAACACTGTTAGTATCATGTAACAAGTAGCATCATACAATTCAAAGCTGAGTATTCTCACCTAGAGTCAAATCTCCTTGTGGTACACATCGAACTTCACCATCCTTCAGCATCACCCACAAGGTACATCCAGGCCTCTGAGAGAAAACAATCCCTTGAATGGGTTTACCTTTACCCGAAGCAGGAAAGAACCAGACAGTTTTGCCCAGCATGTTCCTTTCATGCACCACAGGGACTTTATCTACTTCTACTGTAGGTAGAAGATCTGACTGAGCAGGACCAGCTCGATTGATGGATCCCCTGGTATTAACTGTCCAGGTGGCTTGTGCCAAATGTTTATCCCAATTTTTAAAAGTTCCACCACCCAGCGCTTTTAATGTGGTCTTTAACAAGCCATTGTACCGCTCAATTTTCCCTGAGGCTGGTGCATGATAGGGACAACATGGAAAATGAAACTGTAGGAAAGTATCCACCCTTAAAAGGTACAGTGACCAGGGAAACTTTTTCATAAGCCTTTTCATTTCTGATGGTCTTATTCTGAGCTTTGAACTTTAAAAGGAGTGTGATTCTAGTTTCTGACCAAATTAGCACTTTTTAAACATTCAGGTGTTTGATGTGCTCTGGGTGCTTACTTCAAGGGAAACATCCAGGGTAGTGCACCTTAAAGCTCTGGTTGTCAGGATTATATCACAGCATTAAGAGTTAATGTTAACGCATCAAAAACATGTATTTGCTATGGATAAATGAGACAGCAATATCACAAAACTTTTAGCACTACAACTTATTAAATATTACTTGTACTGTTGATTACAGACAGTCTCTGCCCTTGGATATTTTCTAACTTCAAAGTAAGTGTCTTCCCATGCTGAAACAAATGAAAATAAGTTGTTTGAAAACCAAATTGTACATCATTCCACAGGCTCTTTATAAAACAAAGTTACTCAGTAACCATTTCTAAAAATTAGCAACTTTTTTTATATACAGACTTTTTAGCAAAATTATTAATCTTCATATAAAGTGAGACCGTATATTTTCACACAATTTCAGGAAATTACTACTTCAAGAAAAACCTGTGTGAGACGAGTATATGAACAGTTCTACATATATGTGTAATTCCATTGTTAAGAACACATAATAAAGTAAACAAAGTTACAAGTAATATTCTTTATATATTAAAGTAATTATTTTTCTACTTAGGTGGGACTAAATTAGCTGTTTTGAAAGGCATCCTTATCAGTTGTTCATACTCTGGAGCACATACCGACACAAATAAACTGCCAGAGAAATATTTTGTGTGATAAAACCTTCAGCAGCTGGATACTACTGTGATTGGAAGAGTGTATAAAAATCTGTGTCACAGGCAGCAGAGATGGAGAAAAGGACATAAGCAGGAATCCAATTAAGTCAACTTGCAGCAACCAAGAAAAGTAAGTCTTTTCCAAACTGTAGATGCAGGGAGAACTCTAAAAAAAGGTTGTGGGTTATAAAGTGATATAATGTGGATGTTGGAATTTGGAATGAACCATTCTTTCAACCCGTTCAACTTAAACTTCCAAAGATAACAATTTTACATTTCATCATCGTGAAACTCTTAAAAGATCGGGAAACCTCCAGAGAGAGTAATGGGCATATTATCAAATCCTATGCAGACATCTCAACTTGTCTTGTTTTAGTGTCATTAGAAAGCAGAACATGAGATAATACCCAACTTATTTCCCCTCAAAGCTCTGACCAATGAACTTTAATTAAAATGCTTAGTAATTAAGAGGAAGCAATAACTTAAAAAAAAAATAAATTGCTTGTTGTTAGGAATGAAAGTACACATAAATTTAAAGGGAAACTTAGAATTCCATCAATGAAGTGCTTTTGTTCCAATAGATGTGGACTGTAAATGTTGAATTTGTCGAAAAATGCTGGGCAATGAACCAAAACTTCTTAAGCAGAAGCATGTATAAAAAGAGATTTTCCTTTTTGTTTGAAGTCTACCTCTCAGTTTTATTCTGTCAGATTGTGATGTCCACTGTTGCTGAGCACTGGATTGCCTAGAAGTCTGTATGAGAATATGGATTTAATGTAAGCATCAATATCGACTGAAATTTTCAGATCATAAACTGTATCCTTTCTCGACATAAGTTAATTCATGATTCATCAGTTTATAACTGACATTAAGTTCCTAAAAACGTGTGGACTCCTCATTTTTCCTCTGAAGATCTTTTCCTATAGCAAAGCTTTTTGAACTGTACATATGTGAAGAGATATTTAAAATTTAGTCAAATTTGATGTATTTTACTATGTATATGTTTTTATATTTGTATGCAGACACACAAATACTCATTTTAGACAGTAGTTGTTGTGTCTTGGTCTTGTGTTTATCTGCTAACATTTTTAAGCTTTCCATTACACACTACTGCTAAATATATTTTCCTCTAAGATGTTAAATAACTGATGTCGTAGAATTGGAAGCCACGGAGGCAAAGGACTCCAGAGTGGAGGGCCGCAATGTGATGGAGGACCTTCCCAAGAGTGGCAAAACTGCTGAGGCAGAAGCCCGGGGGAGAGAGAGGGTGCCCCAGCACCCCCCCCAGAGTGGGAGGCATTGAGCCTGTGACGAGTGGCAGCTCTGACTCAGCGTGGGCAGGGACAGAGCGATGGCAGCCGAATCCCTGCACGTACATCACAGCCCTTAGGGAGCGCGAGTGACCAGGAGTGCAGCGGGGTAGTTCGCGTAGGCTGGGTGCCGAAGGCCTGCCAGTTCAAGAGGTAAACCCCACTGGAGGTCATTGCCTGCCCAGCCAGAAGAGACCTAACGATGGTTTCCACTCGGTCGAAAGCCTCCAGGAGTAATGTGGCGGCCCAGACGGAGCTCCCTCGCAAACACGCAGCTGTTCAGGTGTCCAGCTGCAGGGAGTGCCTGAGCCTGGCGCGGGTATCAGAGGGCAGCAGGGGTAATGCCTGCGTGCCCTGCGACCAGGTAGATGATCTGCTCAGTCTGGTGGCAGAGCTAAAAGAAGTAGTGGAAAGGCTGAGGAGTATCAGGGAGTGTGACAGGAAAATAGACTGGTGGAGCCACACCCTACCATACTTGAGACAAGTGCACCAATTGGATGCTTTGCAAGAAGCAGAAGACCCCACAGCCTTGTACCACCAGGCAAAAGGAGGGGACTCAAGAGATGAGGGGGAATGCAGATGGGTCCCTGCTCAGAGAAGCAGGGAGATGCCCTCCCGGCCTCCCTTGCCATCCCAGGTGCCCTTACACAATAGGTATGAGGCTCTGGAACTTGAGGACCAGACAAGTGATAAAGCAGATGAAGGTCCATCCAGGGTGTTTCCTGGGGCAAGTCAGTCAACCCCA
>NW_009603448.1:3944-4300 GCF_000690535.1 Cariama cristata
GATTGCACCTGTCTCAAAGGGGGAAAAGGGTTCAATCAGCCCTGCCAACTCATGGGCTAGAGAGCGCTTTAAACTAGGTTTGAAGGGGGAAGGGGATAAAACCCGGGACTCTGGAGATGAGCCTAAGGGCAGCAGGCCAGTCTTAGAGGGGAGATTGATAGCGCAGCTGAAGTGCATCTACACCAATGCATGCAGCATGGGCAACAAACAGGAAGAGCTGGAAGCTGTGGTGCAGCAGGAAAGCTATGACATAGTCGCCATCACGGAAACATGGTGGGATGAGTCTCATGACTGGAGTTCTACAATGAATGGTTATAAGCTCTTCAGAGGGATAGGCAAGGAAAGAGAGGCGGTGG